>NC_090260.1:48635550-48638484 GCF_037325665.1 Littorina saxatilis
ACACGCATACGTACGTGCACACGTGAGGGTGCGTACATACCACACACACACTCACGCGAACACTCTCTTATTCATTTCACACACACTTACACACACACAAACTGCACACACACACACACACACACACATATACACACACACACGCGCGCGAGCGCGCACGCACACACGCACGCACGCCGCACACACACGTTCTCGCACCAATACCCACATTGACGCACGCACACAGTGCACATTTGCACGCAAACACACACACGCGCTCGCACAAACACACACACACCAAACACACACACACACACACAAACACACGGACACTCACCCACCCACCCCTACCCCACACTCACACCCTCCCGCCCCTCCCCCCTCCCCCCTCCCAGCGAGCCATCTCTTCGACACTAACCCAACCCCACTTCCTTCACAAAAAAGCCAAGTCCATTTTTTCAGTCCTATTCCCTCCTCACGCCGAACGAGCTCTGAGGTTCGATCGACAAATCGTGTGTCACCCAGCCATTCGACAAACATCGACAGCCAACCGCACACACGCTCGCTCAGCGCTCAGCGCTCAGTGACCGAACACCTCTCCTGTGTACTCAGTAGGCTCAGTTTGTCTTCGGGGTGAAAACCCTCTCCGGGTCGAGCTCTCTCTCTTTCTCCATCTCTGTTTCCGTGTAGTGTTTGTCGTCAAATCATGGAGAGGTGTATTTACGATTCATGTGTGATTCTCTGGGACTGACGACAGAAAGATAGGGCTGGTAGCTATACGAAGGTGAGTGGTTCAAGTGTAGATTATTCGGTGTAGTTTTGATGTGCCGTCTGTTGTTGTTGTTGTGAGGTGGTAGTGTGTGAGGAAAAGGTCGCAGGTGTATCTATGCCTTGCCGGGTTGACGCTTGGAGTCGGGTTCACACACAGGTGAGGGCTGGGTTTGAGTGTGTGTGTGTGTGTGTGTGTGTGTGTGTGTTTTTTTTTTTTGAGTGTATGTTTTTGAGTGTGTGTGTGTGTGTGTGTGTGTGTGTGTGTGTGTGTGGCGTTAGTGTTTGAGTCATGTTATCGTTGAGTTGTGTTAGGTTGTACTTGTAACGTGTATGGCGTCTTCTTGTGTATGTGTGTGTGTGTGTGTGTGTGTGTGTCCGCCGGTGTGTCACTGTCTGTCTGTCTGTCCAATTACTGGCATATTTGCGCGCGCCTTGGATAGTGGCTAAGTCTCAAGAAGAGACATACATGCAGAGAGAGAGAGAGAGAGAGAGAGAGAGAGAGAGAGAGAGAGAGAGAGAGAGAGAGAGAGAGAGAGAGAGAGAGAGAGAGAGACTCGGAAAGAGAAAAAGAGAGAGAGAGAGCGGAGAGAGAGAGAGAGAGAGAGAGACTCGGAAAGAGAAAAAGAGAGAGAGAGATAGAAAGAGAGAAAGGGAGAGAGAGAGAGAGAAATAAAGAGAGAGAGATAGAAAGGGAGAGAGAGAGAGAAAGAGAGAGAGAGATAGAAAGGGAGAGAGAGAGAAAGAAAGAGAGAGAGACCGACAGACAGACAGAGGGAGATAGAGGGAGCGAATGGACTTACAGTGATGTTGGGCGCAAAGTAAGAATCCGGGGCAGAGTTGAAATAATCGGGATTTTCCGAAACCTCATTTGATTTCCAACAAAGCGCCGCATTTCCGGAAACGAGCTGCCTCGTTCTAGAAATGGCAACCCTTCGACTGGCACAAAAAAGTATACCCTTCTCACAAGTCATGAATAAGGTATATGGCTTCTCTCAGTGACACTCAGCTAGTTGCTGCTGTCTCGATCTATTTTGAACACAATGATTTTTTTTCAGAGTAGAGTGTTAGTTTGTTACAACAGTCTGAAATCATCTTTAATTTGAATCAACATTTTGCAACAATCAATCACATCAATATAGCGCACAGACTTGCACATTACATTTCAAGAGCCTAGATTACCATGCAGTGACAAGAGCCTACTCAGTAAAGGGACGTAATGCTGTCTCTGCAGCCCAGAGAGACTGTGTGAGTTTAATATACAATATTAATCGATAGTTACCAGTGAAAAGTTATATCGGAACACTCTTGTTGTGTCAAGTTTTTGTTGTTGTAAAATGTAAGATCTGAAACGTTAAAAATTACGTAAAATTGGTGCGTTTTGGTTGAGTGGGATGGGTCGTTGAACTGTGTTGTAACAGCCCGCCGAAGTTATCAAAAGTGTTTTTGCTTTTTGTAATTCGGTTGGTTTGGTGCGTTATAGAATGCATCTGCTTTTTCAAGACTAAGCATTGATCACTTTAAAACACAAAGATCATCATGGGCCATCATGACTTGTTTCATTTTACATCGCATTCTAAGAAAGAGCAGAATTCTCACTATGCGCGCGGTACATTTCTAGAATCGCGTAGCGCAAAGTTGGAATTCCTACAATGGCGGCCATTGTTGGAATTCCAACAAAGCGCAGGTCATTTCCGGAAAAGCGCCGATGACGAGATGGGTCGCAACAGTGAAACTAAGAACAGACCTTTGCATCAATAATGCCCCTGCCACTGAATTAGCCGGAGTGGTGTCAGTACAGGCAGTGACTGAAATAATCACTAATGCCAGAAGTCACGAATGTGAGTCGATGACCTAAGGTGAACCCGGCCCATTATGGCCCCATCACCATGCCTTCACGAGTGAAAGAACAGCATTATATTTAATACATGTACGCATGACCGAATTAATTTTTTAATGGCGGCTCGTGAATTTAACACTGACAACTAGCGAGAGCCAGGTAAGCCTAATTGTGAACGTAACATACTTCTTCTTCTTTTTCTGCGTTCGTGGGCTGAAACTCCCACGTACACTCGTGTTTTTTGCACGAACTAGCGAGAGCCAGGTAAGCCTAATTGTGAACGTAACATACTTCTTCTTCTTCTTCTGCGTTCGTGGGCTAAAACTCCCACGTACACTCGTGTTTTT
>NC_090260.1:48638684-48671184 GCF_037325665.1 Littorina saxatilis
GTGTGCCAATCGCACTTATAGTATACTCACGGCAATTCAATTCGTCACTGTTGTCCTTACAACCATAATTTAGTGTGTCGCAGAACGAGTCCTCATTCATGCAGGTTCCATCCGGGCAGTACAATCTTTTGTCTTCCTGACACGGTCCTGACGGGAGACCATTTAATACATTTAACACACAGCAACCCAACAACACACGTCTACTCAACAACACACAACTATCAACATCAACACACAGCAACCAATCAACAGACGTCTACCGAACTATCCACAACAACACACATCTACCCAACAACCCACATTAACCCAACAACACACAACTACCAAATATTAACGCACATCTGCCCAAGAACACACATCAACCAACCAACATATATGTACCCAACTGCATGCATCAACCCAAGGACACACATATACTTAACTACACACACACACATAATAACACACATCCACCAAACTGCACACATCCACCCAACTACACACATCCACCTAACTACACACATCTACCCAACTACACACATCTACCCAGCAACACATATCCACCTAACTACACACATCTACCCAACTACACCCATCTAGCCAGCAACACATATCCACCTAACTACACACATCCACCCAACAACACACATCTGCCTAACAAAACACATATACACAACAAAACACATATACACAACAACACACATCTACACAACAACACTCATCTACACAACAACACACATCTACACAACACCACACATCTACACAACACCACCCATCTACACAACAACACTCATCTACACAACAACACACATCTACACAACACCACACATCTACACAACACCACCCATCTACACAACAACACTCATCTACACAACAACACACATCTACACAACACCACCCATCTACACAACAACACACATCTACACAACAACACTCATCTACACAACAACACTCATCTACACAACAACACTCATCTACACAACAACACACGTCTACACAACAACACACATCTACACAACACCACACATCTACACAACAACACACGTCTACACAACAACACACATCTACACAACACCACACATCTACACAACAACACACATCTACACAACACCACCCATCTACACAACAACACACATCTACACAACACCACACATCTACACAACACCACACATCTACACAACAACACACATCTACACAACACCACACATCTACACAACAACACTCATCTACACAACAACACTCATCTACACAACAACTCTCATCTACACAACAACACACGTCTACACAACAACACACATCTTCCCACAACAAACACTCACCCTCCATACAGACGTCCTGTCCCAAGGAGTAGAAGTAGCCGGGAGTACAGAGACACTTGCCCTTCAAACACCCAACGTTGATGCCGTCAGGACAGTCCGCGTCAGAGGAACATAATCTGTCCACCCAGGGCCCTGAACAACAACAAAACACATCCGTCTTACAGTAAATATAGCTGATGTTTTGTTTTTTTTCAAATTCGTCATACATTGATTCTGTTTACATCTGCACTCTAAAACAATGTGTTTCAAGTTGAAATTCATTCAAATAAAGAGAACTTTTTGCCGTAGTGTATTTGTTTTAATTTCTTTTAAAAACAAAGAAAGTGCACCACGACAAAATTCGTTCAAAACAGGGGATACGCCTATTGCTAGAAAAATACGTACACGTATTAATAGAAAGTTGTAAAGAAAGTTTCACACAATGATTCGTGATCAGGAAAACAGTTTGTGCACCAAATTTCATTCAAAGTGTCTATAGAGTTTTCTCGATTTTGCGTATGATGACTGTGGTCAGTGTGTGGATGATGACTGTGGTCAGTGTGAGGATGATGACTGTGGTCAGTGTGTGGATGATGACTGTGGTCAGTGTGTGGATGATGACTGTGGTCAGTGTGTGGATGATGACTGTGGTCACTGTGTGGATGATGACTGTGATCAGTGTGTGGATGATGACTGTGGTCAGTGTGTGGATGATGACTGTGATCAGTGTGTGGATGATGACTGTGATCAGTGTGTGGATGATGACTGTGGTCAGTGTGTGGATGATGACTGTGGTCAGTGTGTGGATGATGACTGTGGTCAGTGTGTGGATGATGACTGTGGTCAGTGTGTGGATGAGGACTGTGGTCAGTGTGTGGATGATGACTGTGGTCAGTGTGTGGATGATGACTGTGGTCAGTGTGTGGATGATGACTGTGATCAGTGTGTGGATGATGACTGTGATCAGTGTGTGGATGATGACTGTGGTCAGTGTGTGGATGATGACTGTGGTCAGTGTGTGGATGATGACTGTGGTCAGTGTGTGGATGATGACTGTGATCAGTGTGTGGATGATGACTGTGGTCAGTGTGTGGATGATGACTGTGGTCAGTGTGTGGATGATGACTGTGATCAGTGTGTGGATGATGACTGTGATCAGTGTGTGGATGATGACTGTGGTCAGTGTGTGGATAATGACTGTGGTCAGTGTGTGGATAATGATCTGCCCAACAACACACAACTATCAACATCAACACACAGCAACCCAACAACACGCGTCTACTCAACAACACACAACTATCAACAACAACACACATCAACTCAACTACAGACGTCAACCCAACAACACACAACTATCAACATCAACACAAATCAACCCAACAAGACACGTTTACTCAACAACACACAACTATCAACAATAACACACATCTACCCAACAACACACGTCTACTCAACAACACACAACTATCAACAATAACACACATCTACCCAACAACACACAACTATCCACAATAACACACATCTACCCAACAACACACGTCTACTCAACATCACACAACTATCAACAATAACACACATTAACCCAACAACACACAACTACCTAATATTAAAGCACATCTGCCCAAGAACACACATCAACAAACCAACACATAAATTATGGACCCGACTACACACACAAACTCAACTACACACATCTACCCAAATATACACATCTATCCAACTGCACACATCTACCCAACTACATGCATCAACCCAAGGACACACATATGCTTAACTACACACACCCATACAATAACACACATCCACTCAACTGCACACATCCACTCAACTACACACATCCACCCAACTGCATACATCTACCCAACTACACACATCTACCCAACTACACACATCTACCCTAGAACACACATCCACCTAACAGGACAGTCCGAGTCAGAAGAACATAATCTGTCCACCCAGGGCCCTGAACAACAAACAAGTCGCGTATCCAACAACACTCATCCATCCAACAACACTCATCCACCCAACAACACTCATCCACCCAACAACACTCATCTACCCAACAACACTCATCTACCCAACAACACTGATCCACCCAACAACACTCATCCATCCAACAACACTCATCTACCCAACAACACTCATCCATCCAATAACACTCATCTACCCAACACTCATCCATCCAACAACACTCATCTACCCAACAACACTCATCCACCCAACAACACTCATCCATCCAACAACACTCATCTACCCAACACTCATCCATCCAACAACACTCATCCATCCAACAACACTCATCCATCCAACACTCATCCACCCAACAACACTCATCCATCCAACAACACTCATCCACCCAACAACACTCATCCATCCAGCAACACTCATCCATCCAACAACACTCATCCATCCAACAACACACATCCACCCAACAACACTCATCCATCCAACAACTCTCATCCACCCAACAACACTCATCCACCCAACAACACTCATCCACCCAACAACACTCATCCACCCAACAACACTCATCCATCCAACAACTCTCATCCACCCAACAACACTCATCCATCCAACAACACACATCCACCCAACAATACTCATCCACCCAACAACACCCATCCATCCAACAACACTCATCCACCCAACAACACTCATCCATCCAACAACACTCATCCAGCCAACAACACACATCCACCCAACAACACTCATCCATCCAACAACACACATCTACCCAACAACACTCATCTACCCAACAACACTCATCTACCCAACAACACTCATCCTCCCAACACTCTTCCACCCAACAACACTCATCCATCCAACAACACACATCTACCCAACAACACTCATCCACCCAACAACACTCATCCTTCCAACAACACTCATCCATCCAACAACACTCATCTACCCAACATTCATCCATCCAACAACACTCATCCATCCAACAACACTCATCCACCCAACAACACTCATCCTCCCAACACTCATCTACCCAACACTCATCCATCCAACAACACTCATCCATCCAACAACACTCATCCATCCAACAACACTCATCCATCCAACAACACTCATCCACACAACAACACTCATCCATCCAACAACACTCATCCACCCAACAACACTCATCCATCCAACAACACTCATCCATCCAACAACACTCATCCACCCAACAACACTCATCCATCCCACAACACTCAACTACCCAACAACACTCATCCATCCAACAACACTCATCCACCCAACAACACACATCCACCCAACAACACTCATCCATCCAACAACACACATCTACCCAACAACACTCATCCATCCAACAACACTCATCCATCCAACAACACTCATCCATCCAACAACACTCATCCATCCAACAACACTCATCCATCCAACAACGCACATCTACCCAACAACACTCATCCTCCCAACACTCTTCTTCTTCTTCTTCTTTTCGATCGCCGATCACACTTGGAGTCCAGATCTTGAGATATAATTAGTGGTCCTCTGCAGCGCAGCCACTGACCCGTACAGCTTGTTGTGCAGGGACTCCGGCATTGGCCAGATTTCCTCTCTCAGCACCTGGTGGTTCCTGCAGTCTCGTAGGATGTGGGCCGTGTCCTGCTCTGCTTCCCCACAAGAACACATGGGGGAGGGCACAACATGCAGCTTCTTGTGGAGATGCTGGTTAAGTCTGTTGTGTCCCGTTCTCAGGCGGAAGATGACCACCTGCTGTGGTCTGGATAGCAGGTGGTAGCTGTCCTGTGGCTGGGGCGTCCTGTGCAGAGACTTAATGATGGTCTTCATCTCTGTCAGGCTCACAGGGTTGTTCTCTTGCTCATCTTCTGCACCCAGCTTTGCCATCCTGTCCGCCTCTTCGTTTCCCTGTACACCACAGTGGGAGGGGATCCATTGCAGTACTGTCCTCAGGCTTTTGATGTTGTGTAGAGCGTGTTCCAGCTGAGGCAGTTTGCTACTGGTCATTGCTTGTAGTACTGACAGAGCGTCAGTCAGGAAGACCACCTGGTTGTCATGGTTGACTCTGTCGTTGCTGGTGTATGCTGCATGGATCAGTGCCTGTACCTCAGCTCTGTAGTTTGTACAGTGGAGGCCTGTTGGTATAGCCTCTGCTTGCCTCTCTCCACTGGGGTATTGGACATACACCCCCGCTCCTCCATTTTTGACGGCCTCTGTGGCTGACCCATCAGTATACACCCGTATCCATGCTTCTTGGGGGTACCTTTCTTCAAGCATGGCAAGAGTCAGGGCTTTTTTCGTCACATTGCTCTGCTCGTCCTTTGTTGTGAGGTAGGGGACACTGGTCTGTATGTCCAGGTTTCCTTGTCTGTCTTCCCAGGGTGGGGCGTCAAGGGAGAAAGATGGTGGCTCCACTAGCTCTGGCATCTCTGTCTGATGTTTCTTCTGCAAAGCCCTTGCCTCAAGAGCGAAGCTTGATCTTTTCAGCCTGCCTGAGGACATCTTCTTGAGTCTGTCACTCATTGGATGGTCATGAGTGCACTGGTACTTGGTGGCTTGTACCATTGTTTTGCAGTCTCGCCTTTTGCTCAGTGGAGGAATGCCAGTCACCTGTTCCATCTTCTGTATGGGTGTTGATTTCATTGCGCCCGTGATGATTCTCAGCGCTTGGTTCTGTACTTTGTCTAGGGCCTGCTGGTGTGTCTTGGCTGCTGTTGCCCAAGAGCTTGATCCGTATTCAAGGTGCGGTCGTACAGTCCCCTGGTAGACTGATTTCAAGATCTTCTCGTTTGCACCCCACTGTGATCCTGCCAGCTTCCGCATGATGTTTAATTTTCTCCTGGCCTTTCCCTCTGCATTCATGATGTGTTGTTTCCAGGTCATGCGCTTGTCATAGGTGACCCCCAGGTATGTTTGCTGGTCTTCAAATTTCAGGGGTGTGTCACCCAAGGTCAGTTTGCCAGGTGTCGCTTTGGCAGAGAGTGTGAAGAGAGTGGCAGTGGTCTTCTCCCTGTTGATGGTCACACACCAGTCTTCCGCCCACGCTGCAACCTTTTCTAGGGCAAGTTGCATCCTGTAGGTTGCTGTGGTTGCATACTCTTCCGAGCACCAGAGAACAAGGTCATCAGCATACAGTGCCGCTTGGACTCCCTTGGGCAACTCTGGTACCAGGTCGTTAATGAAGAGTATGAATAGCGTGGGGGAGAGTACTCCTCCCTGTGGAACTCCTTGGCGTAGTAGCACCTTTCGGCCACAGTGACCGTCCATCAGCACTCTGGCCTTTCGGTTGTGCAGGTACGACTTGGTCCACTGGTACATGTTGCCTTTGACGCCGGAACGTAGGAGCTTCACAAGGAGTCCATCTTTCCAGACCTTGTCGAAGGCCTTCTGCAGGTCAATGAAAGTGGCCAGGGTGACCTTCTGGGCCTGGTAAGCATCCTCTATGACCTGGCTAAGGTGTGTTGTCTGGTCCTCCGTACTTCTGTGCTGTCGGAAGCCGGCTTGTTCTGGGACGATGATGCTTTCTGATTCCAGGTACAGCTGCAGGCGCTGGTTGACAATGCGCTCCATGGTTTTGCATACGCAGCTTGTCAGGCTGATGGGTCGGTAGCTCAGGGTTTTGGTCTTGTTTTTCCCTTTCTTTAAAACTGGGATCATCCTGGCTTCCTTCCAGCACTGAGGTACCTGTCCCTGTCTCCAGCTGAGGTTGAAGATGCCCAGTAGTTTCTGGAGGGCCGAGTTGCCTATGTGTTGCAACATCTCATTCGTAATGTTGTCTGGACCTGGAGACTTCTTCTTTTTGAGCTTCTTGATGGCATTCTTCAGCTCGGCCATGGTGATGTTTTGTTGCATGGCATCCTGGACGTTTCTTTCTGTTCTTTCTCTAATTTCTGTTCTGACTTCCTTTTGTAGAGGCAGGGGTATGGTGGTGTCGCTTTCTCCCCGATATGCTTGGGCGAAAGCATTGGCAGCGGCTTTTCCAGTGAGTGTTCTTCCTTCCTCCTCCAGGGTGATCTTCTGTCCCTTGTTGCTCTCTTCATTCAGTGCTCTTGTAAGTTTCCAGAGCTTTGTTGTGTCTTTTTCCATATTCAGCCCTGCCGTCTTTTCTCTCCAGCCTCTTCTCTTGCACTCTAGCTTTGTCTTCAGATGTTTTGCTTTGCTTTCTTGGAGTTTGATGTTGTTCTCCTGGCTAGGGTTCGTCTCTGCCTCTTCTCTCATTCTTGTGAGTGCATCGTGCGTCTTCTGCAGCTCATCGGACCAGTATGGGATGTAGTCCTTCCTCACTCCACGTGGGATGCTGTCCTTGGCTGCCTGGATTATGCTAGCATTGAATTCCTTTATCACGTTGTTGATGTTTCTCCCCTCTGTTTCTATGGCTCTGGTCAGCTCATTTGTTCGTATGTTGAACAGTCCCCACTTTGCCTTTTTGTAGTTCCATCTCGGGTGTTGTGGATGCTCAGATGCTGAGTCTCTACTGATGGTAAGGAGAACTGGGCGATGGTCGCTTCCACCCAGCTGTTCATCCACTTTTCTTGAGATGTTTTTGTGGATGTCATCCGTGCACAATGCCAGGTCTGGTGTTGTTGTTGAGTGCCAGCGGCGCGAGTAGAAGGTAGATGGATCTCTGGGGTCGTTGACAAGGATCAGGTGGTTGTCGTCCTGCCAAGATTCAATGTCTTCTCCTCGCCTGTCTAGTGTTTTATATCCCCAACTCTGGGACTGGCTGTTAAAGTCTCCAGCGATGAGGAAGCCGCTGTCAGGGACCTGGATTGTGTCAAGCGACAGCATCTTGTCGTTGGGGCAGTAGTAGTTGACGATGTTCATCTTGCTGTCATTGGTCGTTATCTTGACTTCTATGTACTCTGCTTCTTCCATGTATCTGTTGGTTTCACTGGCATTTATGTTGTTCCTGACCAGAGTCATCACTCCTCCTTTCTTCCTCCCTTGTCGGTCACTCCTGAACACCTGGTACCCTCGGATCTTAAAGGGCTTCCCTTCTTGCAGGTGTGTTTCCTGAATGCAGCAGATGTTGATGCTGTTTTCATAGAGGAAGTGCTCTAATTCTTCCTTCTTATTGGATACCCCCTCTGCATTCCAATGCATGATGTTAATAGTGGGGTTGTCCTTGGCTCTGCTGTCTTTCCGGCCAGTCGCTTTCCTTTCTCGTCCCCTGGCTCCACAAGACGAGATGAAGGGACCTCCAGTAGCTGAGGGTGGACTCCTTTGAGGCGCGGAGCCCGGCGCTGCACCTGCCTGGTGGATCCTCACAGGGCGAGCACCATTACTGTCAATTCTGTTTCCAAGTGTCATAATGGCAGTTGATGCGTAGTGTTGTGGTTTGTTGGAGTGCGCCGTGCGGCCCAACACATACGTCTTCAGCACTCGAGGTTTCTGTCAGGGTTACCTCACCCTTAGCTCATGGCCCAAGGACCTGCCCTGTGAGCACAAGGTTGGTCCATATTAGTCTGGCCTCTACCCTTCGGCCTGTCCAGCTTGGGAAGCCCTGCCAGGAGTTTACACTCCCGCTGGCATAGCTCTTAGGGTCACCGAGACACGCAAACCACCACACCACGTTAAGGAATGGGCCATGTGGTGGCTCCCAACACTCATCTAACCAACAACACTCATCTACCCAACAACACTCATCCACCCAACAACACTCATCCATCCAACAACACTCATCCATCCAACAACACTCATCCATCCAACAACACTCATCCATCCAACAACACTCATCTACCCAACAACACTCATCCTCCCAACACTCATCCATCCAACAACACTCATCCACCCAAAAACACTCATCCATCCAACAACACTCATCCATCCAACAACACTCATCCATCCAACAACACTCATCTACCCAACAACACTCATCCACCCAACAACACTCATCCATCCAACAACACTCATCCATCCAACAACACTCATCTACCCAACACTCATCCATCCAACAACACTCATCCATCCAACAACACTCATCCATCCAACAACACTTATCCATCCAACAACACTCATCTACCCAACACTCATCCATCCAACAACACTCATCCACCCAACAACACTCATCCACCCAACAACACTCATCCACCCAACAACACTCATCCATCCAACAACACTCATCCATCCAACAACACGCATCTACCCAACACTCATCCATCCAACAACAATCATCCATCGCACAACACTCATCTACCCAACAACACTCATCCTCCCAACACTCATCTACCCAACAACACTCATCTACCCAACACTCATCCATCCAACAACACTCATCTACCCAACACTCATCCATCCAACAACACTCATCCATCCAACAACACTCATCCATCCAACAACACACACCCACCCAACAACACTCATCCATCCAACAACACTCATCCACCCAACAACACACATCCACCCAACAACACTCATCCATCCAACAACACTCATCCACCCAACAACACTCATCCATCCAACAACACTCATCCATCCAACAACACTCATCTACCCAACACTCATCCATCCAACAACACTCATCTACCCAACACTCATCCATCCAACAACACTCATCCATCCAACAACACACATCCATCCAACAACACTCATCTACCCAACAACACTCATCCATCCAACAACACACATCTACCCAACACTCATCCATCCAACAACACACATCTACCCAACACTCATCCATCCAACAACACTCATCCATCCAACAACACACATCCACCCAACAACACTCATCTACCCAACAACACACATCCATCCAACAACACACATCTACCCAACAACACACATCCATCCAACAACACTCATCCATCCAACAACACACATCTACCCAACAACACACATCCATCCAACAACACTCACCTACCCAACAACACACATCTACCCAACACCACTCATTCATCCAACAACACACATCCATCCAACAACACTCATCTACCCAACAACACACATCTACCCAACACCACTCATCCATCCAACAACACTCATTCACCCAACAACACTCATCCACCCAACACCACTCATCCACCCAACAACACTCATCCACCCAACAGCACTCATCCATCCAACAACACACATCTACCCAACAACACACATCCACCCAACAACACTCATCTACCCAACAACACACATCCATCCAACAACACACATCTACCCAACAACACACATCCATCCAACAACACACATCCATCCAACAACACACATCTACCCAACAACACACATCCATCCAACAACACTCATCTACCCAACAACACACATCTACCCAACACCACTCATTCATCCAACAACACACATCCATCCAACAACACTCATCTACCCAACAACACACATCTACCCAACACCACTCATCCATCCAACAACACTCATTCACCCAACAACACTCATCCACCCAACACCACTCATCCACCCAACAACACTCATCCACCCAACAGCACTCATCCATCCAACAACACACATCTACCCAACAACACACATCCATCCAACAACACTCATCTACCCAACAACACACATCCATCCAACAACACTCATCTACCCAACAACACTCATCCACCCAACAACACGCATCCACCCAACAACACTCATCCACCCAACAACACTCATCCTCCCAACACTCATCCACCCAACAACACTCATCCACCCAACAACACACATTCACCCAACAACACTCATTCACCCAACAACACTCATCCACCCAACAACACTCATCTACCCAACAACACTCATCCACCCAACAACACTCATCCACCCAACAACTCTCATCCACCCAACAACACACATTCACCCAACAACACTCATTCACCCAACAACACTCATCCACCCAACAACACTCATCTACCCAACAACACTCATCCACCCAACAACACTCATCCACTTAACAACACTCATCCACTCAACAACACTCATCCACCCAACAACACTCATCCACTTAACAACACTCATCCACTCAACAACACTCATCCATCCAACAACACTCATCCACCCAACAACACTCATCCACCCAACAACACACATCCACCCAACATCACACATCTACCCAACAACACACATCCACCCAACAACACACATCTACCCAACAACACACATTCACCCAACAACACTCATCCACCCAACAACACTCATCCACCCAACAACACTCATCCACCCAACAACCCACATCTACCCATCAACACATATCTACTCAACAACACATGTCTACCCAATAACACACATCCATCCAACAACACACATCTACAAATTCAAGTGGTCATACACAAACAGTGCAAACCAAAATGACCATACACTAACAGTGCAAACCAAAATGACCATACACAAACAGTGCAAACCAAAATGACCATACACAAACAGTGCAAACCAAAATGACCATACACAAACAGTGCAAACCAAAATGACCATACACTAACAGTGCAAACCAAAATGACCACACACTAACAGTGCAAACCAAAATGACCACACACTAACAGTGCAAACCAAAATGACCACACACTAACAGTGCAAACCAAAATTCAGAAAAATTAAATTCTATAACAGTGCCAAAGAAAATGGACACACTAACCTGGGGAAATTCCATGATATGCGAACAGTTTGTAAATGAGATCGTTGGCGGCCTGTAGTTTGGCGTCCTGGTTCTCAATGCGATCGTATGCGGCCTGTAGTGTGGCGTCCTGGTTATCAATGCGATCGTTGGCGGCCTGTAGTGTGGCGTCCTGGTTATCAATGCGATCGTTGGCGGCCTGTAGTGTGGCGTCCTGGTTATCAATGCGATCGTTGGCGGCCTGTAGTGTGGCGTCCTGGTTATCAATGCGATCGTTGGCGGCCTGTAGTGTGGCGTCCTGGTTATCAATGCGATCGTTGGCGGCCTGTAGTGTGGCGTCCTGGTTATCAATGCGATCGTTGGCGGCCTGCAGTTTTGCGTCCTGCTCCTGGTTGGCTAGTTGCGTAGCGCCTATGTCTGTGGTGATGGTCTGCAGTTGTCCTCTCTGATTGGCCACGCTCTGTTCCAGTTGCTGTATACAGCCGCTAGAGCAAACCTTGACCTCGAAGCCTCCTTGGGTAAGACGTGTGTGAAGAGAGGATGTTATGAAACATATTACAAATCACCATCATTTTCGTCACTTTAATCATCATCATCATCACTTTCATCATCTTCATCACCATCACCACTACTATCATTATGATCATAATCATCATCATCTGCATCATCATCTTTGTCACCATCATCATCACCATCACCATCATCATCATCATCATCATCATCATCATCATCATCATCATTAACATCAGCATCATCATCATCATCATCATCATCATCATCATCATCATCATCATCATCATCATCATCATCATCGTCGTCATTTATATCTCTCTTTTTCCTGTTTCTAGTTTTATCGCCTTCTCTGTCCATACCTAATTTTCCTCTCGCTCCCTGTCGCCTCTGCCCCCACCCCCCTCTCTTTTTCTCCATCTCCACCCCTTATCTCTATTTTCCTCTCGCTCACTCTGGCCTGTCCCCCTCTCCCTTTTTTGCCATCGCCACCCCTTTCTCCATTTTTCTCTCGCTTCCTGTCGCCCCCCCCCCCTCTCTCTTCTTCTCGCCTTCTCCAATCCTACCTCCGTCTTTTTCCATCCCCCCTTTCTCTTGCGTTCCTTCTCCATACCTATACCTCCCTCTTTCTCCATCCCCCCTTTCTCTTGCGTTCCTTCTCCATACCTACCTCCCTCTTTCTCTTGCGTTCCTTCTCCATACCTACCTCCCTCTTTCTCCACCCCCCTTTCTCTTGCGTTCCTTCTCCATACCTACCTCCCTCTTTCTCCATCCCCCCTTTCTCTTGCGTTCCTTCTCCATACCTACCTCCCTCTTTCTCCACCCCCCCTTTCTCTTGCGTTCCTTCTCCATACCTATACCTCCCTCTTTCTCCATCCCCCCTTTCTCTTGCGTTCCTTCTCCATACCTACCTCCCTCTTTCTCCACCCCCCCTTTCTCTTGCGTTCCTTCTCCATACCTATACCTCCCTCTTTCTCCATCACCCCTTTCTCTTGCGTTCCTTCTCCATACCTACCTCCCTCTTTCTTCATACCTACCTCCCTCTTTCTCCATCCCCCCTTTCTCTTGCGTTCCTTCTCCATACCTACCTCCCTCTTTCTCCATCCCCCCTTTCTCTTGCGTTCCTTCTCCATACCTACCTCCCTCTTTCTCCATCCCCCCTTTCTCTTGCGTTCCTTCTCCATACCTACCTACCTCTTTCTCCATCCCCCCTTTCTCTTGCGTTCCTTCTCCATACCTACCTCCCTCTTTCTCCATCCCCTCTTTCTCTTGCGTTCCTTCTCCATACCTACCTCCCTCTTTCTCCATCCCCCCTTTCTCTTGCGTTCCTTCTCCATACCTACCTACCTCTTTCTCCATCCCCCCTTTCTCTTGCGTTCCTTCTCCATACCTAACTCCATCTTTCTCCATCCCCCCTTTCTCTTGCGTTCCTTCTCCATACCTACCTCCCTCTTTCTCCATCCCCCCCTTTCTCTTGCGTTCCTTCTCCATACCTACCTCCCTCTTTCTCCATCCCCCCTTTCTCTTGCGTTCCTTCTCCATACCTACCTCCCTCTTTCTCCATCCCCCCCTTTCTCTTGCGTTCCTTCTCCATACCTACCTCCCTCTTTCTCCATCCCCCCTTTCTCTTGCGTTCCTTCTCCATACCTACCTCCCTCTTTCTCCATCCCCCCTTTCTCTTGCGTTCCTTCTCCATACCTACCTCCCTCTTTCTCCATCCCCCCTTTCTCTTGCGTTCCTTCTCCATACCTACCTACCTCTTTCTCCATCCCCCCTTTCTCTTGCGTTCCTTCTCCATACCTACCTCCCTCTTTCTCCATCCCCTCTTTCTCTTGCGTTCCTTCTCCATACCTACCTCCCTCTTTCTCCATCCCCCCTTTCTCTTGCGTTCCTTCTCCATACCTACCTACCTCTTTCTCCATCCCCCCTTTCTCTTGCGTTCCTTCTCCATACCTAACTCCCTCTTTCTCCATCCCCCCTTTCTCTTGCGTTCCTTCTCCATACCTACCTCCCTCTTTCTCCATCCCCCCCTTTCTCTTGCGTTCCTTCTCCATACCTACCTCCCTCTTTCTCCATCCCCCCTTTCTCTTGCGTTCCTTCTCCATACCTACCTCCCTCTTTCTCCATCCCCCCCTTTCTCTTGCGTTCCTTCTCCATACCTACCTCCCTCTTTCTCCATCCCCCCCTTTCTCTTGCGTTCCTTCTCCATACCTACCTCCCTCTTTCTCCATCCCCCCCTTTCTCTTGCGTTCCTTCTCCATACCTACCTCCCTCTTTCTCCATCCCCCCCTTTCTCTTGCGTTCCTTCTCCATACCTATACCTCCCTCTTTCTCCATCCCCCCTTTCTCTTGCGTTCCTTCTCCATACCTACCTCCCTCTTTCTCCATCCCCCCCTTTCTCTTGCGTTCCTTCTCCATACCTACCTCCCTCTTTCTCCATCCCCCCTTTCTCTTGCGTTCCTTCTCCATACCTAACTCCATCTTTCTCCATCCCCCCTTTCTCTTGCGTTCCTTCTCCATACCTACCTCCCTCTTTCTCCATCCCCCCTTTCTCTTGCGTTCCTTCTCCATACCTACCTCCCTCTTTCTCCATCCCCCCTTTCTCTTGCGTTCCTTCTCCATTCCTACCTCCCTCTTTCTCCATCCCCCCTTTCTCTTGCGTTCCTTCTCCATACCTACCTCCCTCTTTCTCCATCCCCCCTTTCTCTTGCGTTCCTTCTCCATACCTACCTCCCTCTTTCTCCATCCCCCTTTCTCTTGCGTTCCTTCTCCATACCTACCTCCCTCTTTCTCCATCCCCCTTTCTCTTGCGTTCCTTCTCCATACCTACCTCCCTCTTTCTCCATCCCCCTTTCTCTTGCGTTCCTTCTCCATACCTACCTCCCTCTTTCTCCATCCCCCCTTTCTCTTGCGTTCCTTCTCCATACCTAACTCCATCTTTCTCCATCCCCCTTTTCTCTTGCGTTCCTTCTCCATACCTACCTACCTCTTTCTCCATCCCCCCTTTCTCTTGCGTTCCTTCTCCATACCTACCTCCCTCTTTCTCTTGCGTTCCTTCTCTATACCTACCTCCATTATCATCTTGCTCCTCCTCGCTACTGCCCTCACTCTCTTTTTTACCCTTATCCTCTATGTGAGCAGAGGCGGCCATCAGGCAGAGCACGATACACAGACCCACAGTCACAGGGCTCACACGAGTCAAAACGACCATCTTGAATCTTTTCTCCGTCGGTCTGCACAGGTAAATAAAAACAAGTCGCGAAAGGCGAAAATACAACATTTAGTCAAGTAGCTGTCAAACTCACAGAATGAAACTGAACGCAATGCCATTTCTCAGCAAGACCGTATACTCGTAGCATCGTCAGTCCACCGCTCATGGCAAAGGCAGTGAAATTGACAAGAAGAGCGGGGTAGTAGTTGCGCTAAGAAGGATAGCACGCGTTTCTGTACCTCTCTTTGTTTTAACTTTCTGAGCGTGTTTTTAATCCAAACATATCATATCTATATGTTTTTGGAATCAGGAACCGACAAGGAATAAGATGAAAGTGTTTTTAAATTGATTTGGACAATTTAATTTTGATAATAATTTTTATGTATTTAATTTTCAGAGCTTGTTTTTAATCCGAATATAACATATTTATATGTTTTTTTTGGAATCAGCAAATGATGGAGAATAAGATAAACGTAAATTTGGATCGTTTTCTAATTTTTTTTTTTTTACAATTTTCAGATTTTTAATGACCAAAGTCATTAATTAATTTTTAAGCCACCAAGCTGAAATGCAATACCGAAGTCCGAGCTTCGTCGAAGATTACTTGACCAAAATTTCAACCAATTTGGTTGAAAAATGAGGGCGTGACAGTGCCGCCTCAACTTTCACGAAAAGCCGGATATGACGTCATCAAAGACATTTATCAAAAAAATGAAAACAACATATGGGGATTTCATACCCAGGACCTCTCATGTCAAATTTCATAAAGATCGGTCCAGTAGTTTAGTCTGAATCGCTCTACACACACACACACACACACACACACACACACACACACACACAGAGAGACATACAGACACACACACACACGCACATACACCACGACCCTCGTTTCGATTCCCCCTCGATGTTAAAATATTTAGTCAAAACTTGACTAAATATAAAAAATTAAAAATAGAAAAGAGGACCTATCTATCTATGTATCTATCTATCTATGTATCTATTTATCTATCTATCTATATCTATCGATCTGTCGATATTTCTATTTACTTATCTGTCTGTCTATCTGTATTTCTGTCTGTCTGTCTACACTAATCGCCATACAAAACTAAACACATACATTTAGCTGTAGAACTTTGTGATGCGGCCAGTTATAGTGAAACCAAGTATATTGCCAGAAAGTTAATGTATTCCCCTTCCGTTTGAAACAAAGAGTTTCATGTTTCATCAGTTAGTTTTCATGCCGTGTACCGGAGACCTAGGACACCCCACAAAATCAAATTCGCAAAAGTAAACTTGCAGACACTAAAATACACACAAAATCGCAATAAGCAAGCGTGACCCCGTTTGTGATCACGAATTGAAGAACAACTCATTTTCTACCCACACACATTGGTTCAGCTGTTGTGCCTAGCAGTTTTGTTTTGCCATTTTGAAGAAGACTTGTGTCAGCGTCGTCAGAAGCCGTAAAAGGCTTGTTTTCGCGTCATTTTGTGTGTGCTATGTGGGTAAAAACCCTGTAGTTTAGTAATGGCTAGTTGTATTGCTTTTACATCTTACACGAATATTGTTAATACAATTGCAAAAGAGTGTGTAAAATATCATGGCGTTTTGATGAGTTTTTTGGACGAACTGGAACTTTTCAGAAAAGTTTGTCAAATTTCATAAAGATCGGTCCAGTAGTTTAGTCTGAATCGCTCTACAAACACGCACAGACAGACAGACAGACAGACAGACAGACAGACACACACACACACACACACACGCACGCACACACACACACACACACACACACACACACACACACACACACACACACACACACATAAACCACGACCCTCGTCTCGCTTCCTCCCTCTACGTTAACACATTTAGTCAAAACTTGACCAAATGTAAAAAGAAAGAGAAAAAGAAGAACATTATTTTATTAAGAGAAATAAATGTTTTGGAATCCACATTTAGGGATGAAGATTTAACCACTCTTGAGGAAAAACAAAGAGAGTTATTGCAATTACGGGTTCATAAATGTGAAGGAATGGCTGTGAGATCAAAGGTCAAATGGTTTAATGAAGGCGAACGTGCCAGTAAGTATTTTTGTAATTTGGAAAATCGACATTTTTTTTGTAATAAAGCAATGAATTATGTTGAAACAGATGAAGGAAGGATGTTATATAATCAGGAAGATATTATGATTGAAGTTCAACAGTTTTATGATAAATTATATGCAGAAAGGAATGTAGAGGATGTTGACCTTAGTCTTTTAAATGCATCTAAATTATATCCAGAGGAAAGTATGATGCTTGAGGGCATAATTACAGAAGCTGAAGCCTTAGCAGCCCTTCGCTCAATGAAAAACGATAAAAGCCCAGGTTCAGATGGATTTACTACAGAGTTTTTTTTAAATGTTGTGGAATGATATTGGTACTTTTTTTGTCCGTTCAGTAAATTGTAGTTTTTAACAAAGAGAGATGTCAATAACCCAGAGACAAGGAATAATGACATGTATCCCCAAAGATGGTAAACCTAAACAGTATTTAAACAACTGGCGTCCTATTACATTATTGAACACTGTGTATAAAATTGCCTCTACCTGTATTGCAAACGTGGTTTATTTTCCAGAACACGCGAAGGAAGTACTGAAAGTCTCGGTCATTATTATTTTGAGCGGGCTGAAACCAGTGTACATGCAGACAGACAGATCTAGATCTAGTGTCTCGCTTTCTTGCACAGTTTCACCTATTCTCTTTCTCTGTGTGTGTGTGTGTGTGTGTGTGTGTGTGTGTGTGTGTGTGTGTGTGTGTGTGTGTGTGTGTACCCCCGTTTCCACAGGTTTGGTTGCCTAAATCACCATAACGCAACCATCCACACGTGGATGGCAACCTAAACTCTGGATGGCAACCATAAATGTGTGGATGGTCGCTTCATTTAACACCGTTAAATTGACTTTTTTGACGGAAAGAATGTCATAACAATGTTCAAAATGACATTCTTTCCGTCCTCTATAGGCGACGAAATAGGTCAAATTTTGTGCATTTTTTAGTGCAAAATTCTTCGATGCCGGAGCGAGTACTGCACCCAGTGCTGTTGTAGTGCAAGTGCACTAGAAAGGCACTGCACCCAGTGCCGCCTCTTAGGTAACCATCCACACTTTAGGTGTGTGTGTGTGTGTGTGTGTGTGTGTGTCACCGTGTGAGTGTGTGTGAATGTGTAACGGAGTGATTGAGTTTGTGTTACTGTTTGTCGATTTCTTACGTGAGCCTTGATGGCTTCGCCTCTTGTTTTTATAAAACGATCCAAATTTACGTTCATCTTATTCTCCATCATTGTCTTATTAAAAAAAAACCCATATAAATATGTTATATTTGGATTAAAAACAAGCTCTGAAAATTAAAAATATAAAAATTATTATCAAAATTAAAATTTCGAAATCACTATAAAAACACTTTCAGCTTATTCCTTGTCGGTTCTTGATTCCAAAAACATATAGATACGATATGTTTGGATTAAAAACACGCTCAGAAAGTTAAAACGAAGACAGGTACAGAAAAGCGTGCTATTCTTCTCAGCGCAACTACTACCCCGCTCTTCTTGTCAATTTCACTGCCTTTGCCATGAGCGGTGGTTACAAACGCCGCAGATCGTTTACTTCGTGTGCAGGATAGAGTGTTTGTTGAAGGTTTAAACAATGTTTTTGAGATTTATGATGATGAGTATGTTCAGATCGATTCGCAAGTTCAATAAGACCTTTGTAAAATAAAACTTAAATAATGTTGTATTGATTATAGTAAATGTAAAACATGGCATGTAATTGAAGATCAACAACAAATGCAAAAGGATTTGGATCAGTTAGATAAATAGACTGATGTCCATGCACCCCGGACATTCTGCACTCATTGTTGAAAAGAACAAATTAAAAGCCAAGTTGGAAATATATGATGTTCGAAAGACAAAGAGTGCTCAAATTCGATCATGTGAAAATTAAATCGAAGAAAGTGAAAAGAATACAAAATATGTTTTAAATATTGACAAAATGAAGGTTAAAATACATTTTTTAAAAATGGACAGATCAATTGAATGATATGGGTCTCAGATAACGTTGCACAAAGGAATTGAACAGGAGCAAGTGAGACTTTATAATAATGTGTTTGATCAAACTGGGAATTCTGTTGAGGAGGTGACGAACACAAAGATGTTTTGGAAACTAAGTTTTACCGTGTTAGAAATCGACAGTGCGCTGTATTTATTAAAACATGTTTTGTCACCAGGGTCAGACGGATTAACAACGAGTGTTATTACAGATGTTATGGCATAAAGTAAAAATGTTGGTAGTTAAGTCCCTTTGGAGTGCATTAAGAGTCGGTGAATTGTCAGATAATCGGTGTAAATTCCGGAATTCGTCAGGGATGCCCCCCCCCCTCTCATCTTTGGCCTCTGTGCTTGCTTTGGAACTATTAGCAATCAAAATCCGAAGTCATCCCAATATTAAAGGATTTGCCTTACCAGACATATGTTCTGCACAACGCTTACATTATTAACATGCTTCCATTTGAAACTTCGAGGTCGTCATTGGCTTTTTTCACTTGTGTGCATCGACAATTAATGACCGGTAGGGGTTCTGATTTGGCCTATTTAGTCCGCTGGACCCAAAAAGCAGAAACTAACTAACTAACTAATGACCGGTAATTTTAAATGGCATTCTGACCAATCTCAGGATCTGTTTCATTAAAACGCCAACTTGATTGAATTACAATTCTCCTTATTTGAAAGTTGCTATTAGCGCCGATGACATAACTGTTTTTCTTCAAGATAAAAACGACATGGAAACGGTTTTGAATGTCATCGATGCTTTCTCCACTATATCTAATGTACAATTACTTTCAAGGTAAAGTCAGCCTGACTAAGAATGAGAAGACAGGAGGCTGAATGACGTGAACAACAAGGCGTACTTACAAGGAAAAGACAACCTAGGCACATAATGAAAAGACAGGAGGCTGAATGACGTGAACAACAAGGCGTACTTACAAGGAAAAGACAACCTAGGCACATAATGAAAAGACAGGAGGCTCAATAACGTGAACAACAAGGCGTACTTCCAAGGAAAAGACAACCTAGGCACATAATGAAAAGACAGGAGGCTCAATAACGTGAACAACAAGGCATACTTTCAAGGAAAAGACAACCTAGGCACATAATGAAAAGATAGGAGGCTCAATAACGTGAACAACAAGGCGTGCTTACAAGGAAAAGACAACCTAGGCACATAATGAAAAGATAGGAGGCTCAATAACGTGAACAACAAGGCGTACTTTCAAGGAAAAGACAACCTAGGTACATAATGAAAAGACAGGAGGCTCAATAACGTGAACAACAAGGCATACTTCCAAGGAAAAGACAACCTAGGCACATAATGAAAAGATAGGAGGCTCAATAACGTGAACAACAAGGCATACTTCCAAGGAAAAGACAACCTAGGCACATAATGAAAAGATAGGAGGCTCAATAACGTGAACAACAAGGCGTGCTTCCAAGGAAAAGACAACCTAGATACATAATGAAAAGATAGGAGGCTCAATAACGTGAACAACAAGGCGTACTTTCAAGGAAAAGACAACCTAGGTACATAATGAAAAGACAGGAGGCTCAATAACGTGAACAACAAGGCGTACTTACAAGGAAAAGACAACCTAGGCACATAATGAAAAGACAGGAGGCTCAATAACGTGAACAACAAGGCGTGCTTTCAAGGAAAAGACAACCTAGGCACATAATGAAAAGATAGGAGGCTCAATAACGTGAACAACAAGGCATACTTCCAAGGAAAAGACAACCTAGATACATAATGAAAAGATAGGAGGCTCAATAACGTGAACAACAAGGCATACTTTCAAGGAAAAGACAACCTAGATACATAATGAAAAGATAGGAGGCTCAATAACGTGAACAACAAGGCACACTTTCAAGGAAAAGACAACCTAGGCACATAATGAAAAGACAGGAGGCTCAATAACGTGAACAACAAGGCACACTTACAAGGAAAAGACAACCTAGGCACATAATGAAAAGATAGGAGGCTCAATAACGTGAACAACAAGGCATACTTCCAAGGAAAAGACAACCTAGGCACATAATGAAAAGACAGGAGGCTCAATAACGTGAACAACAAGGCGTGCTTACAAGGAAAAGACAACCTAGGCACATAATGAAAAGATAGGAGGCTCAATAACGTGAACAACAAGGCATACTTCCAAGGAAAAGACAACCTAGGCACATAATGAAAAGATAGGAGGCTCAATAACGTGAACAACAAGGCGTACTTCCAAGGAAAAGACAACCTAGGCACATAATGAAAAGATAGGAGGCTCAATAAAGTGAACAACAAGGCGTGCTTACAAGGAAAAGACAACCTAGGCACATAATGAAAAGATAGGAGGCTCAACGACGTGAACAACAAGGCATACTTCCAAGGAAAAGACAACCTAGGTACATAATGAAAAGACAGGAGGCTCAATAACGTGAACAACAAGGCGTACTTACAAGGAAAAGACAACCTAGATACATAATGAAAAGATAGGAGGCTCAATAACGTGCACAACAAGGCATACTTTCAAGGAAAAGACAACCTAGGCACATAATGAAAAGACAGGAGGCTCAATAACGTGAACAACAAGGCATACTTTCAAGGAAAAGACAACCTAGATACATAATGAAAAGATAGGAGGCTCAATAACGTGAACAACAAGGCGTACTTTCAAGGAAAAGACAACCTAGGTACATAATGAAAAGACAGGAGGCTCAATAACGTGAACAACAAGGCATGCTTTCAAGGAAAAGACAACCTAGGCACATAATGAAAAGATAGGAGGCTCAATAACGTGAACAACAAGGCATACTTCCAAGGAAAAGACAACCTAGGCACATAATGAAAAGACAGGAGGCTCAATAACGTGAACAACAAGGCATACTTTCAAGGAAAAGACAACCTAGGCACATAATGAAAAGATAGGAGGCTCAATAAAGTGAACAACAAGGCGTGCTTACAAGGAAAAGACAACCTAGGCACATAATGAAAAGACAGGAGGCTGAATGACGTGAACAACAAGGCGTACTTACAAGGAAAAGACAACCTAGGCACATAATGAAAAGACAGGAGGCTCAATAACGTGAACAACAAGGCACACTTACAAGTTGAAGTCAGTATTGGGCAGGGTGAAGCCGAGTGACGAGAACCTGTGGGTCTGGGGATTTATATACGCGTTCCATGCCTCGTTATTTGCCACGTGGAGATACCCTTGCTCACTCAGAAAATGTGCTCGCGGGCCCGTGAATGTCTATGTATGTGTGTGTGTGTGTGTGTGTGTGTGTGTGTGTGTGTGTGTGTGTGTGTGTGTGTGTATGTGTGTGTGTGCGTATGTATGTGTGAGTGTGTGTGTTTATGCGTGTGTGTGTGTGTGTGTATGTGCTTGTGTGTGTGTTTGTGTGTGTGTGTGTGTGTGTATGTGTATGTGTATGTGTGTTCGAGTGAGAGAAAGAGGGGGTAGGGGTGAGAGATAGAGAGTTAGAGAGAAAGAGAGAGAGAGAGAGTGAGAGAGAGAGAGGGGGGGGGAGAGAGAGAGAGAGAGAGAGAGAGAAAGAGAGTGAGAGAAAGAGAGAGAAAGAAAGAGAGAGAGAGAGAGAGAGAGAGAGAGAGAGAGAGAGAGGGGGGGGGGAAGCTGGTGAAAAGTTAGTGGCGGAGGACGCGAAAAAGACTAGGCGTAGATTGGAAAGCGTGGGAAATACTCACCAGGGAAGAGGAGCCTGCATGGATTGACCATACGTGGACGATGTGTTGCTGTAAGTTTACTGTTACGTTATTTTGTTGGAATGTATATATGTATTTGATGTTTAAATAGTATAGTTGTATTCATAGTTAATATGTAAAGCACGGAGAGCATAGTTTACTGTGGGTCGCGCTATATAATCATAAGCTGTCATTATATTTTTGAGAGGGAATTGTTATATAGAAAAGTTGTTTAAAATACATTTAGATATAGTAATGGTAATGATATAATAAAAACATTACTATAACAAGCAACAACAACAAAAAACAAAAACAAGTCGCGTAAGGCGAAAATACAACATTTAGTCAAGTAGCTGTCGAACTCACAGAATGAAACTAAACGCAATGCAACGCAGCAAGACCGTATACTCGTAACATCGTCAGTCCACCGCTCATGGCAAAGGCAGTGAAATTGACAAGAAGAGCGGGGTAGTAGTTGCGCTGAGAACGATAGCACGCTTTTCTGTACCTCTCTTCGTTTTAACTTTCTGAGCGTGTTTTTAATCCAAACATATCATATCTATATGTTTTTGGAATCAGGAACCGACAAGGAATAAGATGAAAGTGTTTTTAAATTGATTTCGACAATTTAATTTTGATTATAATTTTTATATATTTAATTTTTAGAGCTTGTTTTTAATCCAAATATAACATATTTATATGTTTTTGGAATCAGCAAATGATGGAGAATAAGATGAACGTAAATTTGGATCGTTTTATAAAAGAAATATTTTTTTTACAATTTTCAGATTTTTAATGACCAAAGTCATTAATTAATTTTGCGTAAGTGCGTGTACCCGTGGTTTGTTAGAATGCGCCGTGCGGCCCGGGTCCTCCGTCTTCAGCATTCGGGGTTTTCTGTCGGGGTTACCTCACCCTTAGCTCATGGCCCGTACGTCCTACCCTGAGAGCACAGGGGGGAGGATTTGCCGGGATCCCACCCGGAGCCAGTTTGGTCCGCGGCCGCAAGCGGCTGATCTCCATATCTGAAGACCGTTCCCCTATCCGCCACCCGGGGACGCGCTGGGTTGGGGGTGGTCGCCCCACTGAAAATCCCACACTGGGTTAAGAAAGATCAGCCTGTCCCTGTCAACTTCTACTGCCCCAATGATAGACACCTCGCCCTTGACACGATCCCCGCAAAGGCCTCCAACTTCATCGTGGTGGGTGACTTCAACAGTCATTCACAGAGTTGGGGATATGACCACCTGGATCGGAGAGGAGAAGAGGTGGAGAACTGGCAGGACGACAAAGGTCTCATCCTTTTGAACAGTCCCTTTGACTGCCCTACATTCTACTCCAGAAGATGGCACACTACATCAACTCCTGACCTAGCCTTCTGCACGGAAGACATGCACCTGCTAACCAGCAGAGAGGTCGGAGAACAGCTAGGTGGAAGTGACCATCGGCCAGTCTTTTTGACCCTGGGTATGGAGTCCTGCACTGAAGCTTCCTTCCCACGGTGGAACTACAAAAGAGCGAACTGGTTCCTCTTTAGACACCGCACCAGCGAACTCACCAAAGACATCAGAGTCGAGGGTCGAGACATCAACATGGTGGCGAAGGACTTCAACATGAGCATCCTCAGAGCAGCGCATGAGTCCATTCCCAGGGGTGCCAGGAGAGACTATAAGCCCTACTGGAGCAATGAATTGCAGGAACTGGATGATGATCTGGCAGACGCCAGAAGGGAAGCAGAAGTCAACCCGTCACAAAACAACAACATCCGCCTCCAGGAAGCCAAAGCCAAATTTCTCAAAAAGAAGCTACAGGCAAGACGGAGAAGCTGGCAAGAGAAAACAAGCTCTCTGAACCTTGAGAAGGATGGCAGAAAGCTCTGGAGGCTCACCAAGCAGTTGAATGATGAGAACACCAGCAGAGGAAAGATCACATTAGAAGAGAACGAGAAGGTGCTAACTGGAAAGCATGCTGCCAACCAATTTGCTGAAAGCTATGCAGCTGAGAGCAACCTCCATGTTAGCCCCGAGAAACAGAGAGAAGCAAGAAGAGAGAAAAGAGAGAGACCTGCCAGACAGTCGACAGTGGACGCCATGAGTCAACCACTCACACTCCACGAGCTGCACTCAGCTCTGAAAAAGTCAAAGGCGAAGAAGTCCCCTGGCCCAGACGGCATCACCAACGAGATGCTAACCCACCTTGGTAGCGCAGCAGAGAACAAGCTACTCGAGGTCTTCAACAGCAGCTGGCAAGAAGGATCGCTACCACAACTCTGGCGAGAAGCGATCATGATCCCCATCTTAAAAAAAGGGAAGGATCCAAAGAAGGCCACCAGCTATCGCCCAATCAGCCTCACCAGCTGTGTTGTGAAGACCCTGGAGAGAATTGTGAACGAGCGCCTCAGGTGGTACCTGGAATCCAGGAACCTCCTCGCCCCTGAACAAGCTGGATTCCGACAGTTCCGCAGCACTGAAGATCAGGTCACTTACCTGGCGCAAGAAGTTGAAGATGCCTTTCAGGAACAGAAGCTGGTCTTCGTCACCTGGATAGATCTTCAGAAGGCCTTTGACAAGGTCTGGAAAGATGGACTCCTTGTAAAACTGCTGAGGAAAGGCGTGTCCAGCAACATGTACCAGTGGATTCGCTCTTACCTCTATAACCGCAGGGCAAGAGTTAACGTCGACCAGACCAAAAGCAAGAAGTTCCTCCTTCGTCATGGCGTCCCTCAGGGCGGAGTCCTCTCCCCCACACTCTTCCTTCTCTTCATCGACGATCTGGTGTCTGAGATGCCCAAGGGGATCAAAGCTGCTCTCTACGCAGACGACCTTGTGATCTGGTGCAAGGAGGAGCACGCAAGTACTGCCACCTACAGAATGCAGCAAGCGGCAGATAGGCTGAACGCATGGGCAGAAGATTGGTGCGTCTCCATCAACAAGGAGAAATCCTCCACCACCCTATTCACACTGTCGCCAAAGCAGAAAGCCGGAACCATTAGGCTTGGTGGAACTCCTCTGAGAGAGGATGAAGAAGCAACGTACCTTGGTGTCACCTTTGATAGACGGCAGACCTGGAAACCACACATTGCACAGGCAGAGACGAAGGCCCGGCGCAAGCTAGCCATACTCAGGAAGCTGGCAGGTACCACCTGGGGAGCGAACGAGAAGATACTGAAGACAGTATACCAGGGAACAATCAGACCCCACCTCGAGTACGGCTCCACAGCGTGGTCAACCTCAGCCAAGACAAACCTGCAGACCCTTGACTGTGTGCAAAACCAGGCCCTCCGACTCATCACTGGTGCAATGAAATCCACACCCATCAAGGAAATGGAGAAGCTTACCACCATCCAACCCCTCTGTCAGAGAAGAGAAGCCAAGACTATGGTACAGGCCGAGAAGCTCAAGTGCCTACCCGACCACCCCATGAAGCACAGACTGAGCAACCTCACCAAGAACCGGCTCAAACGGAGCAGTTTTGTACACGAGAGCAAGAGACTTTCTCGACAGTACAGGGAAGTCCTCCCACAGAACACTCTACCTCTGACTCAAGAAGAAGAGGAAACCCCCAAGGCAACAGAGAAACCAGGCATCCAGATCTGCACCAGTGTTCCACATGTTACCTCAGGAGAAGATCAGAATGACACAGCTCGACAGGCACTCACCTTAGCCCTGATCGACGAACAGTACCCAAAAGAGGCGTGGATCCATGTATACACTGATGGATCAGCAACTAACGCCGTGCTCAATGGAGGTGCAGGCATTCTCATCCAGTTCCCTGGGGGACATACAGCTACATCCAGCGTTGCCACTGGCAAACACTGCACAAACTATAAAGCAGAAGCAGAAGCTCTCATGCAGGCCGCCTCCTTGGTTCAGGACTCCGCAGACCCTTGCTACCAAGTTGTCTTCCTCTCGGACGCCCTTTCAGTCCTTCAGGCCCTAGAGAACGACAAACTCCCACAGCTGGCCAAAGCATTACAGATGGTCAGACAAACCAGAAGAGTTGTCCTCCAGTGGATACCAGCACACTGTGGGATACCAGGAAATGAAAGGGCAGATGAGCTGGCGAAAGAAGGAGCCGTGGAAGACCAACCTGAAAACAGTGTCAGCTTTAGTGAGCAGAAGACAATCATCAAGGCATTGATGAGGCCAAGGACAAACAGAGATGACTACCACACAATGTCCAGAGAGCAGCAAGTCAACCTCATCAGGCTGCGTACTGGCCACAACAGGCTCAATGCTCACATGAACCGAAAGTTCAAGCTGGCGCCATCACCAACCTGTGCCTGCGGTCAAGAAGACCAAACAGCGGAACACATCTTACAGCGATGTCCCTTACTAGATGAGGAACGAAAAGAAGTGTGGCCGTCACCAACTCCCTTGCAGACCAAACTATATGGCAGTCGACAGGAGTTGGAGAAAACAACAACATTTATCACCAGTGCTGGACTGATTGTGTAACCTCTGCGAACGCCAAGAAGAAGAAGAAGATGACCAAAGTCATTAATCAATTTTTGAGCCTCCAAGCTGAAATGCAATACCGAAGTCCGGGCTTCGTCGAACAATACTTGATCAAAATTTCAACCGATTTGGTTGAAAAATGAGGGCGTGACAGTGCCGCCTCAACTTTCACGAAAAGCCGGATATGACGTCATCAAAGACATTTATCAAACACATGAAAAAACGTATGGGGATATCATACCCAGGAACTTTCATGTCAAATTTCATAAAGATCGGTCCAGTAGTTTGGTCTGAATCGCTCTACACGCACGCACACACACACACACACACACACACACACACACACACACACACATACACACACACATACACCACGACCCTCGTCTCGATTCCCCCCTCGATGTTAAAAAAATTAGTCATAACTTGACTAAATGTAACAAAAAAGATCAATGAAGAAGGATGCTCCCCGCCAACAAAAAACAACAACAAAAACAAACACAAAAAAAGGCAAAAAAGAAAGGGTTGAAGCAGCCTGCATGCAACTGAGATTAAAAAAAAGCAAAAAAGCTGTCATTTTCATTATCATTGTTATTGTTAACTTATTATATTATAACTACTAAAGGCAGATCAATTTCTACCAAATTTCCATGACAAAATCTCACATCATCCTGCTATTGCTTGGTGAACACATTTTGTAAATGTCTCTTTGCAGTTAAAAATGATTAAAAAGAAATAGGGCGCTTGTTTTGGACCGCCCTGTGTATAATCGCTGATATGAGTGAGAATGCATGTGGTGGCAACAGATTGCTCGGGCTGCCGTCGCATTCACGGTAATTCGAGTGTTTTCAGTAGGCGTGAACATTAGCTGCTATCAATTTTACAATGACACACTGTACGGGTTAAAGACCCCCTCCGTCTCCTGCCCCCAACGTACGCAGTAACTGTGAACTGATGATATAGACGAGCGGCCAAAGGGCCTCGCAGGCCGATTTTAATGCACAGTCGGTTCTCCCAGGCAAGTTTGGTTTAATTTGACAGACAAATGCATATAGTCTCTAAAACAACCTTTCTGGGTACCCAAAAGTGGCAGCAGCTATACGCAATTTTAAGGCAAAGTAGCCCAGTTATTTTGAAAACAAAGTACTTCAGAAAAAAAACTTTGTTTCAAAAAACGGCAATATCAGCTTAACTGCAGGCGGCAGAGTAGATATTTTTGAGTGAACTATCAAGTAATTGGAAGGTGTTAAACAGCAAGTATAGAGAGTGTGTGCGTGCAACACATAGGAGCACTAGGAGGCCTTGTATTTCAGAAATTGTGTTACGTCACGCCATTTTCACTTTTCTGGATGTCAAATCTTCTCAAAGACGTTTTGTAAGCCACAATCTAATCAAATACATATCAGAGGAAAGTGCATTCGTCGGACTTTTCGTTGCAAGTACCTCTGACGAGATAGCTCATAAACGCTAAGTGTGAGAATTCATTTTCGAAGTACACCCCCTATTTTTGTAAGTCAAAGTTATGTCATAAAGGCCTTTTGAGAGGCAATATGACAGGTAAAGGTGGAGTGTTATGGGCCTAATACGTACGTCCATGCAAAGAAAATGCCTGCTCTAAGCGTATGTGCAAAAGTTATAAAGATACCTGTGAAAAAAAATAATGCGCGAGACGTTAACTTTGTGATCAGTCTCATTCAGACAAATAAAGCCTTTAATTGCGTATACTTACATTTTCAGGCAGTGCTGGTTTTCATAAGAGTTGCATTTGAACCTCCAAAATGCCCGTCAATATAAAGTAAGAAGATATAATGTAACTGTGATTGACAATGTACGCAATATCTATTGAACATTTACTGAACAGGGGTCCTGATTTGGCCTATGTGGCCCGCTGGACCCCAAAAGCAACAACTAACTAACTAACTAACTAACTAACTAACTAACTAACTAACTAACTAACTAACTAACTATTCACTGAACAAATCGGGTGCATACCGTTTTTGGCGGTTTGACGTTTCACTGAAGGAAAAAACTGAATTTAGTGTGTTATACAAAACTCTCTGGTTAACATGATTAACATAAAATAAAGAAGTACAATTTATGCCATGCAGTTACTGAATGTAGGTTGAACTTGCGGAATATTGTTTGAATATTTGACCTGCAACGATGACGTCGCACGTGACGTCGAAACTAAAAGTAAGCAAGGTGTAAAGTCTACCATGGGCACTGTATACTAGTCGGCCAACGGGGCTCTCACCCCGATATTAATGCAGAGTCGGTACTCCCGAGCAAATTTGGTATCACTTGAAAGATTAATGCCTATACAATGTTACCCAACCTTTCTAGGAACCCAAAAGTGGCGGCAGCTATACGCAATCTTGAGGCAAAGGAGGTAAAATAGTGTGAAAAGTATACTGTAGAAAACAAGCACTTTGTTGCAAAAAATGGCGCCGGCCATATCAGCTTAACCGCACGCATCAGAGTGAGTGTACCAGAGTGAAATATTAGGTAACTGAAGGGTTTAACACGGCAAGTGAAAAGCGTGTTTGACTGTGTAGTCAAGTGGCGTATCCAGTCTTTTTGTGTAATTATCTCCTGCCCGACCCAGTTGCCTCCCCTGTCTATTATCTTCCCCTGACCCAAGTTGTGTCTCCAGCTAGGATTATTGTGTGTTTACTATCGTAGGGTAGACTCTTGACAGGATGCATTTCTAATCTCTTATCTCAGATTTAGGTGGTCGTTATGCAATGTGTCGCCAGGCTGTCTGGGTATCGTTGGACGGCGTTTTGTCAAGTGGGTGTCATTTCTTTTGCCAGGGTACAATCATTGAAGATGCCAGGTAGCTTCTCAGGTTTTAGTCTCTTACCCCCCCCCCCCCCCCCCTTCTGTGTGTCAGCTTTGACACTGCTTGTAATCTAATGAGTTTTATCCGGTGTGCGTAATATTTCCGGTGCGTGACACCTCTGTAACGATTTCTGCCTCGGTAACGATCCCTTTTCATTGGGCAGGCAATCTTAAGTAGAACGCCCCCCGTTGTCTGACACCGGGTATCTTTCCTATTGGCTATTGGGAATCGGAGTTGACCAGCCTTTAAAAGGGAGAGCATTTAGGCTAGAGGAGAGAACGCGATTTGTGATATACTGAGCTGTGTGCTGCTCGATTGTGTCGGTTGACGTGAACGGTCGAAGTGCTGACCATATTTGTCGCGAAGTTGTAATCAGTCGACTTGTGGTGTTAGATTCCGATACCTGTGCTCTTGTGTTTACGTTTCACTGAGTGTGCTCACTGAGGAGAATCTACACTGCTTTCTGGTGTTTGCTTCTGGTGTTTGCTTCTGGTGTACGTTAAGTAAAAGTCACGTTATCGCAACCTCTGTCTTGGCGTCTCATTTATGCTTCCTGGCCTATTTCCCCCCCTTCCACTCCACCCCATCACATCTGGCGCTTGCGAGCAGGGATGGGACTCGGCATGATATGTTCAGGTAATGGCATAATATGACCACTGAACATGTTCGTGCTGTTCCCATTCTGCGAACTTGGGATGGACAGTGGTCTCCCGGTTCGGAACTTCGGGACGAAGTTCATTTCAAACGGGGGCGATTGTGACAGGGGAGGCTACCGCTCCTTTCACAGCAGACTCTGCACCCGAGTTGTTGGCCTTTAAAGTCAACACCCGTGGTTTGTGGAAATCTGTTTGTGATAGGGTGTGGTAGTTTCCGATTGTCTGTATGTTCATGGAAACCTTCGGGTTTGCATAACAGTTTTTATAGGGCTAAGAAATTAGCCCTAACATTTTCAAACCTGTTTGATTGCACTTCGCTTCCCGAGGTGATCGTAGTGTTTCGGCACACGGTTACAACTGTAGCAAATAAGAGTGTCATCAGGCATTTCGGAAGTTGTGCTACGTCATGCCGTTTTTACTTTTCTGTATAATGTTAATTCTCCCTGAGGACGTTTCATTAGACACAATCTGATTAAATACCAGTCAGAGGAAAGTGTATAATCATCGGGCTTCTTGTAGCAAGTAACCTTGTGGACATAACTCTTAAACACAAAGTGTGAGAGTTCATTTTAGAAGTACACCCCCTAATTTTGAAAGTCAAAATTCTGCCCAGAAAGTCTTTTGCTCACATTATGACGTGTAGGAATACAATGAATAGACTTGATATGTATAGTATAACATAGACAAATGCCTTGTCGACACGTAGGTGCAATATTTAAAAAAAAAAAGGTACACATAAAAACATTATTATGAGAGACAGTTATTTTTTTTTCACACCAGCAATAATACCCAATACACAACGTTCTTTTTGCGACAAATTACAAATATTAGGGTTAATTTAAAAGTGAAGGCCTATCCAAAACAACACAAAGAAAAGGCAATAAAACAAGGAAATGAAATACAAAATAAATCTCATTCCCGTATTTATAATAACACTAAAAGAATAACATCGAAAGCAACGCAACCAGTAAACACGTGCTGTTAATGTAATATAAATATTATAGACATAAATGGTAATCTAAATTTCCAATGAGGTTGGTATCAAATTACTTCTGGTGGCGTAAAGTTCTTTTTACATTTAGTCAAGTTTTGACTAAATGTTTTAACATAGAGTGGGAATCGAGACGAGGGTCGTGGTGTATGTGTGTGTGTGTGTGTGTGTGTGTGTGTGTGTGTGTGTATGTGTGTGTGTGTGAGTGTGTGTGTGTATAAATGTGTGTGTGTGTTATGTGTGTGTGTGTGTGTGTGTGTGTGTGTTATGTGTGTGTGTGTGTG
>NC_090260.1:48688684-48693684 GCF_037325665.1 Littorina saxatilis
AACCCATATGTGTGTGTGGGTGTGTGCCTGATACCTTTTTTTTCTCAGGCATTCTTCTTCATTGGTCTTTTTCTTGCTTATTTTTTTTTTAATTGATGTGAAAACATAACATTAACATTGTGTGAATGAATTGTTTCAAGAAATGTGATTGCAGAGTTTGTTGTACACATAATTTAAAACAAAGATAGTCATAAAATCCTCCGTGCCTATACATTGGGACATAGGTTAATATGTCAAATAGCCAAACGAGTTGCATACATGGACATTCACAATTTGTTCTGGAACTAAGCAGTACAAAAGATACATTTCTAGTGCAAACAATACAACCATACCGTATTTAAACCAGCAACTACAGGCTTGAACACATGAATCTCAATATAAAATCCATGAGTTTGGTTGTTTTCTGAATTCAGATCTGCCGTGCACAATCGTTTATCGCTGGCAAGATTCCAAGGAAAAGTAACTCTCATACTTTGTCTAGCGACACGCGTAGTTCCCCTTCCAGATTTCGGCTGCATCGACAAGACTGCAATCCGACGGTCAGTTTTCAACAATATTTCATTTTATAAACAGATCACACGCAATCAATTGCAAACATTTAATCAACTTAAAGAACATGCAGCGGTTTTTCATACACTATTTTGCCCCAGAAAACTGAACTTCATACAGTTTTTAACGTTGGAACACGGGTGTAAAACTTCGTCTGCTAGTCACATTCGAGGAAAGAATATTTCCCTGAGCGATACCAAAACATGAACAGAACACACACTATCTGCCTTTACCGTCACAGCAGAATGACAACATAACTGCATGTGTACTTGGTTTTAGTTTAAAACATGGAAACTGACAAGAAGTGTTAACAAAATTGAATGATTTTCACGGAACTATACAACCGCGCATTAATCGATCGCATGCGCAGGTAGACTGGTTGGGTGAATATAATTCGATCAAACTTTCGCACAAAAACTCCTCTTTTCTTTGAATAACTGAAGAAAGGAGGGATGTAGAGGTTACATGCCGAGTCTCAGTGATTATCAAAAATAATGGTCGAAGTTAGCGGATCATGAAAAATGCGAGCTTCAGCGAGCTTTTTCATGACCGCGAACTGAGACCATTATTTTTGATAATCACTGAGACGAGGTATGTAACCTCTTTATTCCTCCTTTCTTCAGTTATTCAAAGAAAAGAGGAATTTTTGTGCGAAAGTTTCATCGAATCCAAATCAATCAACCAGTCTACCTGCGCTGGCGATTGAATAATGCGCGGTTGTATAGTTCAGGGAAAATCAATCAATTCTGTTAACACTTCTTGTCAGTTTCCCTGTTTTGGACTAAAATCAAGTACACAGTTATGTTGTTATTCTGCTGTGCCGGTAAAGGCAGATAGTGTGTGTTCTGGTCATGTTTTGGTATCGCTTAGGAAATGTTCTTTCTTCGAATGGGACAAGCAGACGAACTTTTGCACCCGTGTTCCAACGTTAAAAATTGTATGAAGTTCCGTTTTCTGGGGCAAAATAGTGTATGAAACCGTTGTATGTTCTTTAAATTGATGCGATGTGTGCATTTGGTTGCGTGTGATCTGTTTATAAAATGAAATATTGTCGAAAACTTACCGTCGGATTGCAGCAGTCTCTTGTCCAAGCAACTCAGTTCAGAAAATTTGGAAGGGGAACTACTCTTGTCGTACGCGAGTTACTTGCCTTGGGAGTTTGCGTGCACTCATGAGAGATCTAAAGCGAGTGTCTCTGCACTGATCGTTAGATTTGGATTTAGAAAACAACCAAACTCATAGATTTTATATGGAGATTAATGTGTTCAAGCCTGTAGTTGCCAGTTTAAATGCAGTATGTTTGTATTGTTTGGTCTAGAGATGTATATTTTGTACATTGGAGCGTTCGGAACTTTTCAATCGCTAAAGTAGTTCCCTCAAAGTCTAACTCATCAACATGTGAGCTATCGAGGATTCAGGCCCGTTGTTGGGTAAGTGATTTTGGTTGTTGGGTAAGTTACCGACAAATAACTAGCCCTACACCTTTACAGAGAGAAAGAAGCAGAGGGGGGAATAAAAGAGGTTACATACCTCGTCTCAGTGATTATCAAAAATAATGGTCTCAGTTCGCGGTCATGAAGCTGAAGCTCGCATTTTTTATGATCCGCTAACTTCGACCATTATTTTTGATAATCACTGAGACTCGGCATGTAACCTCTACGTACACGCGTGGGCACGAGTAAACTTTATGTTTATGTCCGTGTTCCCACCGCGCCAATTTTGAAAAGCAATATAGTTAACACGAGATACCCTTGCAGGTTCCCAGTAAAACTTCTCAAAACACACCTGGTGATTCTGAACTACCTGGCAAAGTTGATAGGATTTCTTGGGTTTGTATTTCGTGTGTGACCGTTCAGTGACTGAGAAAGCAGCCCGAATTTCCATGAGGGTAACCTCACAGGACTACATGTAGCCTACTATGTTTTCGGAGGATATGTACTTGGTGTTTTGATGTTTTTATAGCCCACTGGACTCTGACATGGAGTAAAGGATCTCTTTCGTGTGTACAATGTCTTGTACTTGCGTGTACACACAATGGGGAGGGGGGGGGGGGGGGGGCTGCACCTAAAATTGACCTGGAAGATCAGAACAATCTTCACTTTTAAACCAGCAGGCGCACTCGGTATTCGAACCTCGAACCTTCGACAGTAAAGGACGACCATCTAACCGTCTATGTTATATGAAGTCTTATATCGCGCGCGTATCTCCAGACTCGGACTCAAGGCGCAGGGATCTATTTATGCCGTGTGAGATGGAATTGTTTTTACACAATGCATCACGCATTCCCATCGACCAGCAGATCGCAGCCATTTCGGCGCATATCCTACTTTTCACGGCCTAATATTTCAAGTCACACGGGTATTTTGGTGGAATTTTTTTTTTATCTATGCCTATACAATTTTGCCAGGAAAGACCCTTTTGTCAATCGTGGGATCTTTAACGTGCACACCCCAATGTAGTGTACACGAAGGGACCTCTGTTTTTCGTCTCATCCGAAAGACTAGCACTTGAACCCACCACCTAGGTTAGGAAAGGGGGGGAGAAAATTGCTAACGCCCTGACCCAGGGTCGAACTCGCAACCTCTCGCTTCCGAGCGCAAGTGCGTTACCACTCGGCCACCCAGTCCTCTAACGCATAGGTTATTGCGCCTGTCGAGTGATTGACAAATTACCAAGATATTCCCTGTGTCTTGTGTGATCTAGCTTTTTCTGCCCACAGAAAGACAAGTCACAGAACGACATTTAGCCTTGAGTGCTCTCGAGGCTGCTGCAACTATATGTTCAGTCTCTAGCATACCTGAAATTGAGACGTTCAGTCTCTAGCATACCTAACATTCAGACAAATTACCACGATATTCCTTGTGTATTATGTGATCTAGCTTTTTTCTGCACACCGAAACACGTGACACAGAACGACATTTAGCCTTGAGTGCTCTCGAGGCTGCTGCAACTATATGTTCAGTCTCTAGCATACCTGAAATTGAGACGTTCAGTCTCTAGCATACCTGAAATTGAGACGTTCAGTCTCTAGCATACCTAACATTCAGACAAATTACCAAGATATTCCTTGTGTATTATGTGATCTAGCTTTTTTCTGCACACCGAAACACGTGACACAGAACGACATTTAGCCTTGGGTGCTCTCGAGGCTGCTGCAACTATACGTTCAGTCTCTAGCATACCTGAAATTGAGACGAAGACTTAGTTCATGGAGAATCTCCATTACAAAACCCTTGTAGGGAAGCGGGTCACCTTCGGCTGCTGGCATCATCATCATAGTCGCTGGCTGCAATGGAGAATATCGCTTTAAAACTGTTTGTATATTCAGAAAATTCCACTGCGAGCAGATGTTTCCTTCTTTTTACATTTAGTCAAGTTATGATTAAATGTTTTAACATCGAGGGGGGAATCGAGACGAGGGTCGTGGTGTATGTGTGTGTGTGTGTGTGTGTGTGTGTGTGTGTGTGTGTGTGTGTGTGTGTGTGTGTGTGTGTGTGTGCGTGCGTGCGTGCGTGTAGAGCGATTCAGACCAAACTACTGGACCGATCTTTATGAAATTTGACATGAAAGTTCCTGGGTATGATATCCCCGAACGTTTTTTTTCATTTTTTTGATAAATGTCTTTGTTGACGTCATATCCGGCTTTTCGTGAAAGTTGAGGCGGCACTGTCACGCCCTCATTTTTCAACCAAATTGGTTGAAATTTTGGTCAAGTAAGATAATATGCACTCTTTTCTGAAAAATGGGTAGGGGGTGGGGGTAGTAAAAGCATCACAGTTCAAGATTTTGCGCGACAAAAGGTGTTTCTTTTAACTGTGATAAAGAGTGATAACTCAACTTGGTATCTAACACTATTTCTAAACACTGTCACCACTTTAGCATTTTTAATTTATATTTGTTTGTCTTCCAAGCTTTAAATTCAGCTTATAAAATGAGTAAAAAGGTGTTTTTTTCTGAATTCACCAGTTAAATCACTCTGTTGGGTGTTTTTTTTTTTTGCTTCCTATTTCTGTTCTGAAGTTTTTGATCATCTGATTACCGTGCCTTTCTATTTGGAAGATAATATGCACTCTTTTCTGGAGAATGGGTAGGGGGTAGGGGTAGTAAAAGGATCACAGTTCAAGATTTTGCGTGACAAGAGGTGCGTTTCTTTTAACTGTGATGAAGAGGGATAACTCAACTTGGTATCTAACATTATTTCTCAACACTGTAACCACTTTTGCACTTTTAATTCATTATTTTCTGTCTTCCAAGCTTTAAATTAAGCTTATACAAGAGGAGAAGCCATCAAGGCTCACGTAAGAAATCGACAAACAGTAACACAAACTCAATCACTCCGTCACACATACACACACACTCACACACACACACACACACACACACACACACACACACACACACACACACACATACACACACACACACACACACACACACACACACACACACAC
>NC_090260.1:48698684-48706184 GCF_037325665.1 Littorina saxatilis
TGACAATGTGGGTAGCATGGAAATGTAAGCATTTGAATGTAAGTCTTAGGTACCATTGTACCCAGGAAGAGAGACGAGAGATAGAGTAGGTTGCAATAGCTTATGTGGTCTTTGAGTTTTATTTTTGGAAAGACATTGTTAAAGAAAAAGAAGACAAGTACAGTAATGTAATATTTATTGTGAAAACCAACGATCGTACAAAGAACATGTGAGGCAACATTGTGTCTATGATGGTGTGAAGAAAATTAGTTATGATTTATACTATTAATATTTAGACTTGAGACTGAACAGCAAAAGGCGAAGTGTATGTTTTGTGGTGTGAATTGAAACAAAATGAAAAGTGTAAATATCTCGGAAATTGTGATTAAAAGACTTCGTTACTTCTTGATTGTTATTTACTATTATATTCAAGTGCTAGTCTTTCGGACGAGACGAAAAACCGAGGTCCCGTCGTGTACACTACAATCATTGGGGGTGTGCACGTTAAAGATCCCACGATTGACAAAAGGGTTTTTCCTGGCAAAATTGTATAGGAATAGAAAAACATGTCCACCAAAATACCCGTGTGACTAGGAATAATAGGCCGTGAAAAGTAGGATATGCGCCGAAATGGCTGCGATCTGCTGGCCGATGTGAATGCGTGATGTATTGTGTAAAAAAAAATTCCATCCGAGTCACACAGCATAAATAAATCCCTGCGCCTTGAATATGTGCTCGATATAAATTGCATAAAATAAAAATAAAAAAATAAAAAAATAAATCCCTGCGCTTAGACCTGTACCCACGGAATACGCGCGATATTACCCGCTATTACGAGCTAGTCGTGTGAGTTTTCTTGCACACGAGACTGTAGATGTTTCACGACGGCTTTAGCCGGAGTGAAACAGCAGCAGTCGAGTGTGCAAGAAAACTCTCTGTCACACGACTAGCTCGTAATGGTGATTATGTCTCACAGCTTCAACAGAGGAGAGAACAAACACGTTTTGCGTACTCACGCTTGATAAACCTAAACACAGGAGCAGCCATTGTGGAGAGATCTACTTTTTGACGAAAGTGACCGAACAACTATAAATGACGTCTCGGTATATGTGAATGACGTCACAGTCATCGTCACAGTCTGTATCTTTTGAAGCATCGCAATCTTCATGACGTCTTTCTGTGTCTGCATCCGCGAAATGTTTGTTCTTTCCGGGATCTTTGTCATCCATGTTCAGAACTCTGTCCTTATAGTGTCAGACTAACAGGCCTCCTGAGCGAGCCACTTTCCAAGGGCAGCTAAATTCGTGTATGGGAACAGTACTGTCGTCTGGGATGCCGTTTTCAGTATTCTGAGCGTTGAAGAATTTGTAAAGAGAAGAAACGATAACAGCAGGAGAAATAAAAGTCGTGTGTGCATTTTGGGTTTTTTGGAGGGACGATTTCGAGTTTGAATCCGTTCTTGCACATGCTCCAAAGCGTGTAACATACAATCTTGCACACGTTTGCTTTAGTAGTGGCAAAGAAGGAAAGCGTGTGACATAAGCCTCATATTGATTGATTGATATTGAAGTGAATAGCAAAACGCTGTATTTGAAAACAGCATGGGATTTATATAAAAAAAATGTGTATCAGGTAATGCCCTAGTTTTTACAAAGTCGATTAACTTTACTATGTACGATGTTTATTTGCAAATTACAACACAAACGCGAAAAACTTAACTATTTGTAGAGTTCTAAGGCATTGCAGACAAGGCAACTTGCAAGAAAGTCAGGTTTTAGCAGTGTGAAAATCCGCTGAAAACGGTCTTATATCCCTTTCGGCATGGCCGGCTCTTATGACACTGACCCTGAGATGACCGTGAGGCACTGAAAAGGTTTTCACGGAAAAATTCTCTCGAAGAGCCAAATGGGTTCGGTGCATTTGTCAGTCTGTCACATGTTGAAGGGGAATCGAAACGAGGGTCGTGGTGTATGTGCGTGTGTGTGTCTGTGTGTGTGTGTGTGTAGAGCGACATGTGACAGACTGACAAATGCGTTAAAACATTGGCGTCTGGCATTATGGGGTTAGTGCTAGGACTGGTTGGTCCGGTGTCGTCAGAATAATGTGACTGTGTGAGACATGAAGACTGTGCTGCGACTTCTGTCCTGTGTGTGGCGCACGTTAAATGTCAAAGCAGCACCGCCCTGATATGGCCCTTCGTGGTCGGCTGGGCGTTAAGCAAACAAACAAGCAAACAAACAAACAAACTAAAGTGATGTCTGCGAAGAGATTGATTTAGGTGTTCTTGGATTTCTTGACTAAAAACGGGTAGAGGGCCGTGTCGTCAGGAACAAAGATCGTTTGAAGTTATACACTTGTTAACAGACACTAAATCAACAAGATTATCTTTGTGGTTTGGTTGCATAGCGTGGGTGGGCGCGTATACAAGGTAGTTTACGGTAATAACATAAAAATGGGTGGGCATTTACCTGAGTGAAGACGTTGTGGATGAACTCAAAACTACCCACCACCACATAGCCTCCTCCTTGGCTATCTTCCACGCAGTGATTCACACTTGTAATGGCGGTAACGTTTGTGATAAATAGCAAGGTGAAAATGTTCAGCGCATGTAACTGGTCAGTCACATCTACCATTAAACCTGAAACGAAAAGACACCAGAAATAATCATGCGATCCATTAATTGTTCAATAACATAATTATTATGTTGCAATGTGTCAAAAACAAACTAAAGAATACACTTTAAATCTTGTCATGGTGTAGCCTGAAGACTCTTTTCAATGAACAGTCAGAGATCTAAATCATTACCAAATCGCGTGAAGCGATATCTACATTTCTCTTCTTCTGCTTTGTTCATGGGCTGAACCTCCCACGTTCACTCATGTTTTAGCAAGAGTGGATTTTTACGTGTATGAACGTTTTTACCCGTCATTTAGGCAGCCATACGCTGCTTTTGGAGGAAGCATGCTGGGTATGTTCGTGTTTCCATAACCCACCGAACCCTGACATGGGTTACAAGATCTTGTCCGTCCGCACTTGGTCTTGTGCTTGCGTGTACACACGAAGGGGGATAAGGCACTAGCAGGTCTGCACATAAGTTGACCTGGGAGATCGGAAAAAATCTTCACCCTTAACCCCCCCCCCCCCACACACACACACACACACAATCACACACACACAGACACACAAACACGCTCACACACGCACTCATGCACGCGCAAAACACACACACACACACGCACACACACACACACACACACACACACACAAACACAAACACACACAGACACACACGCGCACGCACACACACACACACACACACACACACACACACACACACACACACACACACACAGACACACACACACCTTGTTTCGATTCTCAGTCTGCCGGAATACATGTAAAACTAAAAGGGATAAGCATTTGTATTATGTTGGCCAAAATCATTTTCCATTAGTGATCGTAGAGATCAAATTTTCTTGTTTCTTATCATTTCTTGTCATGAAGGTCCATGATCCAATCAGTGCAATGGCCGATTTATATCAACACAGATGACAAAACCAAGAGCAGGTGCACAGACCCTAACAGTAAAAGATGTGATATGCAAGCAATGAAATACCTACCGGACACCTCGTCAAACAGAAGCGTGACCGATGACCACTTTAACGTCTCGACCAGGTGAACAATCACATCCCCTGAAACACGGAGGCGATTATGCTATTTTAACTGATTTAATTAACTCAGAAAAATGTAATTCAGCAAGTATGCTAATCTAATGCCGTTGCAATATTGTTTGTTTTCCATTATTCAATAATCACAATTTCAACTCAACTGAAGTCAAAAGATTTTCTTTTCGTCAACTAAAAGGAAAATCAGACTACCGAAACATTTACCTCACGACTTATTACCGTTGTATTAATTATCTTTTGATATCAAACTCAGGTCAATACGTTTTTCGTTTTAACTGTAGGGAAAAACAAGAAAAGGTTCAACATTTCTAATTGAAAATTTAAATCATAATGTACCATAGTATGTTGAAAATATGTAATTTTTGATTTTGTTTATTGCTTATAAAGTTAAGAAGGGAATCATGACATTGTTGATTACTTTCCTTCCTCCGTCAAGAACATATACATGTACCCTTTCACCATAGATCTGTCCTTTTTTCTTTTTCTTTTCCAAAGTACATGTATTCATACACATCTACAAAAAAAAATATCAAGCCTGACCGATTCCTTTGCAAACGGAGATTCTGTGTTTAAAAAAAATCTATTTTGTAACTGCGATTTGTGAAATTAATTCATCAAAAATATCTCACACATCACACAAAGCAGGGATGACCAAATCGTCCGCCCGGTCGCCAGGGGCGAGTAAAAAGCTCGCCGGGCTAGTAGAAACTGCCTGGCAACTCGCCCGGCTGGCCACTGAAACTTCTGGTCAAATGCGACCCTTTTGGTTGAAATATCGGTTTTTTTAAGCCATATAAACACTGCAGATCAACTGTGGTATGTTCCGGGACGCAAAATTTCTGCCTGGCTAGTGACTTTCTTGAAGTTACTCGCCCGGCTGGCGAGTTAAAATGTTGAGATCTGGCCATCCCTGCAAAGCAAGCAGGCTTTTTATGTTGGACATTTGTGACCCTCCACCACGAAATGAGTCGCATGTCACCTCGCGCGGTTCTGCGCTAGACTTAATATAAGTCCGGGGAGTGTACATGTCTGGTAACAGTGTGAGGGTCACCTTAGTCACAGGCTTATAACTCAAACACGCTCTTTTCTAAAACGGTTTTCACCACTGGATAGAGCATAAAAAACTCTGTAGGGAAATTTAAAAATATGAAAATCATGCAAAGGTGACATGCGACTCATTTCGTGGTGGAGGGTCACATTGTGTCAAAGGGGAGAGATAGTCCTACTCTGACCCCGCGTGAAAGCCTAGGCAGAAGTCTGTTATTCTCCAGAGCTGGGTACCATTTTGTGACATGCATTCTCAGTCCCTTAAAACATTGCAACGTAAATAGCAACTAGAATGTTTTCTCTTGACTTTTTTCATTAATATTCAGTTTGAAATTAATACCGAAATTTAACTATACATTTTTGTCTTTTGTTTATGTTAGTATTTAAATCCAAGTCACTTCCTCTGGTGTCCATGCATGTTACGCGGGTGATGTAATTTTAAATGCTTGAAATTTACTGAACGTAGACTCAACACAATGTGCAAGTACTTCTATTTCTTTCTCTGTTTGTTTGTTTGTTTGTTTGTTTGCTTAACGCCCAGCCGACCACGAAGGGTCATATCAGGGCGGTGCTGCTTTGACATATAACGTGCGCCACACACAAGACAGAAGTCGCAGCACAGGCTTCATGTCTCACCCAGTCACATTATTCTGACACCGGACCAACCAGTCCTAGCACTAACCCCATAATGCCAGACGCCAGGCGGAGCAGCCACTAGATTGCCAATTTTAAAGTCTTAGGTATGACCCGGCCGGGGTTCGAACCCACGACCTCCCGATCACAGGGCGGACGCCTTACCACTAGGCCAACCTTACCACTAGGCCAACCTTACCACTAGGCCAACCTTACCACTAGGCCAACCTTACCACTAGGCCAACCTTACCACTAGGCCAACCACTAGGCCAACCTACCACTAGGCCAACCTTACCACTAGGCCAACCTTACCACTAGGCCAACCTTACCACTAGGCCAACCTTACCACTAGGCCAACCTTACCACTAGGCCAACCTTACCACTAGGCCAACCTTACCACTAGGCCAACCTTACCACTAGGCCAACCGTGCCGGTTTCTTTCTCTGTAGGCCAAGGACATTTTCGGAATTTGTATTTATAGGTGAAATTGATTTGTATGGTTAAAATGTCTCAGTTGAATAAAGAAATAACACTATCGTAACATGGTGTCCACTGGTTCACAGCTCTGGAGAACAATACATATGTGGCGATGAGCATGGTGGTTAACACGGGAAATGAAGCAGATCCACACTGCATGGTGGGAAACAAGTCCAAAATGATCCACTTGTCGTCACGCTCATAACATAATTGCCTATGTCAGTTTTTTGTGTTTGAGAAAAACGAGAAAAACGTTTTCGGTTTCTGAAAATCTGCGTATCTTATTTTAGTAATGACTAGCAAACTGCCTATCTCAAGCGGTTGACATCGGGATAAACAAGAGTTAAAGAGTTAAAGAGCTGGCAACAACTTTTTCAAACAGCGCAACTGCATAACAACCCAAAATAAGCTTTTGCACACCAAACAAGTGTTCCTGTATGAAAACAGCAGCCTCTGCTGAAAAGTGCCTGACTCAGAAACGAGAACGGCAGTCAGTTTGCTGACGTAACCGTGACAAGGATTTCCCATGGTCTGAGAGTGTGTAATCTCTAACACATGACAGGTACCCTTCCAGTAGCTTCCCCTGCAGTCTCACTGCAGAAATGCCTAACACTGAGTTAGGTAGTGTTCTTATGGGCGTGACGTTGTTCTTTAGTGGTTGCTCACCTAACTGGTCCACAGAAGCCTGAGGTTGAACCAGACGGCATTTTCTGTCAGCTGCGTAGCAGGTTGTCAGGAGTGCCACCAGGATTGTCAGTGTCGTGCAAAATCCTGACATCGTGTTGCTTCTTCACAGCCCAGTGGTCCTACGACAATGTTCGATTGGTCCTACGACAATGTTCGATTGGTCCTCCGACAATGTTCGATTGGTCCTACGACAATGTTCGATGAACCAAGATGTTTTGTCTGAAGCGGTTCATGGCATATTTGAGTCGGCATTTCAACCACAAGATCCAATAACTACAAATTTGTTTTTGTGTTGGTGTTGTTGTTGTTTTCTGGAAGTTGTTTACGGTCTTCATCATGCACGAGTCTACATTAAAATTTGATGCTGCATGCCTGCCGACCAGAGTAAGCTTACATTACTTCTTCTTCTTCTTCTTCGTTCGTGGGCACTCACGTACACTCGTGTTTTTTGCACGAGTGGAATTTTACGTGTATGACCGTTTTTTACCCCGCCATTTAGGCAGCCATACGCCGCTTTCGGAGGAAGCATGCTGGGTATTTTCGTGATTCTATAACCCACCGAACTCTGACATGGATTACAGATCTTTTTCGTGCGCACTTGGTCTTGTGCTTGCGTGTACACATGGGGTTGTTCGGACACCGAGGAGAGTCTGCACACAAAGTTGACTCTGAGAAATAAATCTCTCGCCGAACGTGGGGACGAACTCACGCTGACAGCGGCCAACTGGATACAAATCCAGCGCGCTACTGACTGAGCTACATCCCCGCCCCTGACTACACACTATCCGCGGGAAAGGACAAGCGTCTGCTTTGACGGAGCCGGTCAGGTAGCTATGTCAGGTAGCTATGTCAGGTGAAAACGGCCCATTCGAGGCATGCATAGCTGAACGGCACCGGTGTCAACTTGCAAAATGAATTTTGAAGCAAATTCCCACTCTACACGATGCGAAGTCATGCTGTTCATGTTTTACAGGCTGTGTATCTAAGTGGA
>NC_090260.1:48716184-48763266 GCF_037325665.1 Littorina saxatilis
CAGCTGGGCCAGGTATGGGCAAGTTATATATCAGCTGGGCCAGGTCTGGGCAAGTTATATATCAGCTGGGCCAGGTCTGGGCAAGTTATATATCAGCTGGGCCAGGTCTGGACAAGTTATATATCAGCTGGGCCAGGTCTGGGCAAGTTATATATCAGCTGGGCCAGGTCTGGGCAAGTTATATATCAGCTGGGCCAGGTCTGGGCAAGTTATATATCAGCTGGGCCAGGTCTGGGCAAGTTATATATCAGCTGGGCCAGGTCTGGACAAGTTATATATCAGCTGGGCCAGGTCTGGGCAAGTTATATATCAGCTGGGCCAGCTCTGGGCAAGTTATATATCAGCTGGGCCAGGTCTGGGCAAGTTATATATCAGCTGGGCCAGGTCTGGGCAAGTTATATATCAGCTGGGCCAGGTCTGGGCAAGTTATATATCAGCTAGGCCTGGTCTGGGCAAGTTATATATCAGCTGGGCCAGGTCTGGGCAAGTTATATATCAGCTGGGCCAGGTCTGGGCAAGTTATGTATCAGCTGGGCCAGGTCTGGGCAAGTTATATATCAACTGGGCCAGGTCTGGGCAAGTTATATATCAGCTGGGCCAGGTCTGGGCAAGTTATATATCAGCTGGGCCAGGTCTGGGCAAGTTATACATCAGCTGGGCCAGGTCTGGGCAAGTTATATATCAGCTGGGCCAGGTCTGGGCAAGTTATATATCAGCTGGGCCAGGTCTGGGCAAGTTATATATCAGCTGGGCCAGGTTTCGGCAAGTTATATATCAGCTGGGCCAGGTCTGGGCAAGTTATATATCAGCTGGGCCAGGTCTGGACAAGTTATATATCAGCTGGGCCAGGTCTGGGCAAGTTATATATTAGCTGGGCCAGGTCTGGGCAAGTTATATATCAGCTAGGCCAGGTCTGGGCAAGTTATACATCAGCTGGGCCAGGTCTGGGCAAGTTATATATCAGCTGGGCCAGGTCTGGGCAAGTTATATATCAGCTGGGCCAGGTCTGGGCAAGTTATATATCAGCTGGGCCAGGTTTGGGCAAGTTATATATCAGCTGGGCCAGGTCTGGGCAAGTTATATATCAGCTGGGCCAGGTCTGGACAAGTTATATATCAGCTGGGCCAGGTCTGGGCAAGTTATATATCAGCTGGGCCAGGTCTGGGCAAGTTATATATCAGCTGGGCCAGGTCTGGGCAAGTTATATATCAGCTGGGCCAGGTCTGGGCAAGTTATATATCAGCTGGGCCAGGTCTGGGCAAGTTATATATCAGCTGGGCCAGGTTTGGGCAAGTTATATATCAGCTGGGCCAGGTCTGGGCAAGTTATATATCAGCTGGGCCAGGTCTGGGCAAGTTATATATCAGCTGTGCCAGGTCTGGACAAGTTATATATCAGCTGGGCCAGGTCTGGGCAAGTTATATATCAGCTGGGCCAGGTCTGGGCAAGTTATATATCAGCTGGGCCAGGTCTGGGCAAGTTATATATCAGCTGGGCCAGGTCTGGGCAAGTTATATATCAGCTGGGCCAGGTCTGGACAAGTTATATATCAGCTGGGCCAGGTCTGGGCAAGTTATATATCAGCTGGGCCAGGTCTGGGCAAGTTATATATCAGCTGGGCCAGGTCTGGGCAAGTTATATATCAGCTGGGCCAGGTCTGGGCAAGTTATATATCAGCCGGGCCATGTCTGGGCAAGTTATATATCAGCTAGGCCTGGTTTGGGCAAGTTATATATCAGCTGGGCCAGGTCTGGGCAAGTTATATATCAGCTGGGCCAGGTCTGGGCAAGTTATGTATCAGCTGGGCCAGGTCTGGGCAAGTTATATATCAGCTAGGCCAGGTCTGGGCAAGTTATATATCAGCTGGGCCAGGTCTGGGCAAGTTATATTTCAGCTGGGCCAGGTTTGGGCAAGTTATATATCAGCTGGGCCAGGTCTGGGCAAGTTATATATCAGCTGGGCCAGGTCTGGGCAAGTTATATATCAGCTGGGCCAGGTCTGGACAAGTTATGTATCAGCTGGGCCAGGTCTGGGCAAGTTATATATCAGCTGGGCCAGGTCTGGGCAAGTTATATATCAGCTGGGCCAGGTCTGGGCAAGTTATATATCAGCTGGGCCAGGTTTGGGCAAGTTATATATCAGCTGGGCCAGGTCTGGGCAAGTTATATATCAGCTGGGCCAGGTCTGGGCAAGTTATATATCAGCTGGGCCAGGTCTGGACAAGTTATATATCAGCTGGGCCAGGTCTGGGCAAGTTATATATCAGCTGGGCCAGGTCTGGGCAAGTTATAGATCAGCTGGGCCAGGTCTGGGCAAGTTATATATCAGCTGGGCCAGGTCTGGGCAAGTTATATATCAGCTGGGCCAGGTCTGGACAAGTTATATATCAGCTGGGCCAGGTCTGGGCAAGTTATATATCAGCTGGGCCAGGTCTGGGCAAGTTATATATCAGCTGGGCCAGGTCTGGACAAGTTATATATCAGCTGGGCCAGGTCTGGGCAAGTTATATATCAGCTGGGCCAGGTCTGGGCAAGTTATATATCAGCTGGGCCAGGTCTGGGCAAGTTATATATCAGCTGGGCCAGGTCTGGGCAAGTTATATATCAGCTGGGCCAGGTCTGGACAAGTTATATATCAGCTGGGCCAGGTCTGGGCAAGTTATATATCAGCTGGGCCAGGTCTGGGCAAGTTATATTTCAGCTGGGCCAGGTCTGGGCAAGTTATATATCAGCTGGGCCAGGTCTGGGCAAGTTATATATCAGCTGGGCCAGGTTTGGGCAAGTTATATATCAGCTAGGCCTGGTCTGGGCAAGTTATATATCAGCTAGGCCTGGTCTGGGCAAGTTATATATCAGCTAGGCCTGGTCTGGGCAAGTTATGTATCAGCTGGGCCAGGTCTAGGCAAGTTATATATCAGCTGGGCCAGGTCTGGGCAAGTTATATATCAGCTGGGCCAGGTCTGGGCAAGTTATATTTCAGCTGGGCCAGGTCTGGGCAAGTTATATATCAGCTAGGCCAGGTCTGGGCAAGTTATATATCAGCTGGGCCAGGTCTGGGCAAGTTATATATCAGCTGGGCCAGGTCTGGGCAAGTTATATATCAGCTGGGCCAGGTCTGGGCAAGTTATATATCAGCTGGGCCAGGTCTGGGCAAGTTATATTTCAGCTGGGCCAGGTCTGGGCAAGTTATGTATCAGCTGGGCCAGGTCTGGGCAAGTTATATATCAGCTAGGCCAGGTCTGGGCAAGTTATATATCAGCTAGGCCAGGTCTGGGCAAGTTATGTATCAGCTGGGCCAGGTCTGGGCAAGTTATGTATCAGCTGGGCCAGGTCTGGGCAAGTTATGTATCAGCTGGGCCAGGTCTGGGCAAGTTATATATCAGCTAGGCCTGGTCTGGGCAAGTTATATATCAGCTAGGCCTGGTCTGGGCAAGTTATATATCAGCTAGGCCTGGTCTGGGCAAGTTATATATCAGCTAGGCCTGGTCTGGGCAAGTTATATATCAGCTGGGCCAGATCTGGGCAAGTTATATATCAGCTAGGCCTGGTCTGGGCAAGTTATATATCAGCTAGGCCTGGTTTGGGCAAGTTATATATCAGCTAGGCCTGGTCTGGGCAAGTTATGTATCAGCTGGGCCAGATCTGAGATGCTTACACAAGGACTATCCTTTCAACAAAGTTTGATATGAAAACTCAAACAGCACTGTGTACATATACTGAAAATGTTTTATTTTGTTCTGTCCAGTGTATTTAACACAAAGTTCAATATTACAACATTAACAGGGATTAACAATCACTAAGTTATTGGATAATAATGTTTGTAATCATGTGTACATGTAGGCATAGCACTTTGAAATTCTCAGTCTTCACATCATGATTTTTGGACAAGTGTCTATTGTTGCCAAATCTTTTCAAGCAAGTAACATTAAAATGACTGGATGGAAGTTGTGATTACACATAATGTTCACCCATACCAATGTGAATGTAGGCTTTATCAAAACAATACATACATTACAGTTACTGTACAAGTATTTTGGCTTAAAATGAAGTACAGTGGAACCCTTATTTTATTTTTTTCTTTAAAATGAGGGGGAGGGGGGGGGATGGTGTGAATTACAGAGCTAGAGGTTATTAACAGAAAATATGAGAAAACAGGGTCTTAAAAGGGAGGGGGTCTTAAATCGGGGGTTCCTCTGTATTCCATTGTTACCAACGTTTTGGCCTCTTGACATTCAGTTCTTGAACAAGTACATACTTTTTGTAGCTAAATCAAGAATTCATTGTGATACTAATTGTTTGTATTCATGATTTCACAGTGTATTAATATATTAAATCAAGAACTCATTGTCAAACTGATTGTTTGCATTCATGATTTCACAGTGTATTAATTATTCGTTGTAAAAAGTGTGTATGTGTGTGTGTTTGTGCATGATGGAGAACATTAACAACTTTAAAATGGGTATGTTTAACTTCATGAGAATTTGTGTCTTTTCTTTTTGCAGTCTCCTTAGTCAACAGGTTAGTATGTATCAATTTACACAGTTACTTTCAGCAGTCTGTGACACTTTTACTCCTTTCAAAGACAAGGTGATGCCGAAAGTTCCAAGAGTGCCAGATTGAAAATCAGGCCTCCACTTCACCTTGCTCTGCTTCAGACGCCTCATCAGCAAAGTCTCTGTACAGATATGTTTCAAGCAGAGCAGGTTTGAAATGGTTGTCAAAGAACACCTGTAATTTGTCAACCATGGCTGTGATGAAAACATCGTCTCTTGGAATGTTCAATGTCACCATATCTTTGAAAGTGTACACAACAAAATATGCCATGCTGACTCCCACACACAACATCTGACCCTGATGTTGGTAATAATAGTAGTGAGACTTTTTCAGCTGTAAATGTCCACGCGTGATGCTGCTCGTATTCACAAACATTACCATGACAGGAAGGCCAAACTTCGTACTTTTCTACCTGGGGATGAAGTTCTTGTACTCTTAACTGCTGACAGCAACAAGCTTCTCATGTGCTGGAAAGGTCCATTCAAAGTGATGGAGGTGGTTAGCCCTGTTGACTACCGCATTGACCTCAACGGCAAACACAAGGTGTTTCACGTCAACATGCTGAAGAAGTATGAGAGACGAGTTTTGACAGCAGCTGTTGCTGTGGAAAGAGAGTTAAGTACTGGTCCAGTTCCTGATGACCAGGAAGTCTCAACGTTGATGTCTGACTCTGATCAGAAGGCAGATGCGTGTTCGGATCACGTCTTGGATCCTGTTTGTGCTGTCGCTGTGTTGTCTCCTGAAATCGAGGATGAGGTTGTCTTACCGACAATTCCTGCAGTTACGGGTGAATCTGTCATAGATGTTCACTACTCTGATGATCTTTCTCATTCAGGACGTACTGAACTGGAAACCGTTTTTCAGGAATTTTCTGAACTTCTTACAGACAAGCCGGGAGTTACAAAAGATGTGGATGACCACGTCATTCCTTTGACAAGCGATTGTCCTGTATATAGGAAACCATACCCGTTGCCGTTTGCGTCTAGACAGACAGTTGAGAAGGAGATCAAATCCATGCTGGATTTAGGCGTCATAGAACCTTCGAAATCTGCGTATTCTTCGCCTATTGTCTTGGTGGCGAAAAGAGACGGATCAGTTCGTTTTTGCATTGATTTCCGCGCCTTGAACAAGATCACGCATTTTGATGCCGAGCCGATCCCTGACCCAGATGAGTTGTTTTGTAGTCTTGCTGGAGCAAACTTCTACACGAAGATTGACCTTGCAAAAGGCTACTGGCAGATTCCGATCAAGCCGGAAGATAGACATAAAACAGCTTTCCAAACTCCTCTTGGGTTGTTCCAATGGGTTAAAATGCCATTTGGACTGGTCTCAGCTCCAGCAACTTTTGCTCGGATGATGCGTAAGCTAAATCTTGCAGAGAACTCAGCAGTCAACTTTTACGATGACATTCTCATTGCTACGCAAACATGGTCAGACCACGTGAAGCAGGTTCGGGCTGTTCTGAGCAAGATGCAGAGATTTCGTCTCACGGCTCGACCATCCAAACTGTTTGCTGGGTTTTCTGAGTTAGAGTTTCTCGGACATGTTGTCGGTCGAGGATATCTCAAACCAGAGGACGGGAAGGTCAAGAAGATTTTGTCTGTGAATCGACCAACGACAAAGAAACAGGTTCGTTCCCTGATGGGGTTGTTAAGTTACTACAGGCAATACGTCCCTAACTTTGCAACCTTGACAGCTCCTTTGACGGATCTAACCCGAGACGATCACGGCAAAACTATCACATGGACGGCAGAATGTGATTCTGCGCTGAAAGCTGTTCAGGAGGTGCTGTCTACCTTCCCTGTTCTTCTCTTGCCTGACCTGAGTCAAGATTTCGTTGTGAGAACTGATGCAAGTCCGACAGGTTTGGGTGCAGTTCTAATGCAGGAAAAGGAGGGTCTTCTACATCCTGTTGCTTATGCGAGTCGAAAACTGCTTGATCGAGAGTCCAGGTACTCCACCATCGAACGTGAATGTCTTGCCATTGTTTGGGGACTCACAAAGTTCTCGCGCTACCTGCTTTGCCGGGAATTTGTCATACAGACGGATCACAGGCCACTCACATACATGGCGTCATGTAGGCTCAAGAACAGTCGTGTGATGCGTTGGGTGTTGTCTCTTCAGGAGTTCAAGTTCGTTGTTCAGCCGATTGCAGGCCAGTGCAATCAGTTTGCGGATTTGTTGTCTCGATCAGTCTGTGATCAAACTCTTTGAACAAGAAGAAAAATGGCCCTGGAAGTCAGATCTGTTTGTATAGGTACTGTATATACAAGTAGTGACGTTGACACTTTGAGTGGGACTTATTGTGTTAAAATGCAATGTATTATCATGGATGATAACATTTGTATGGTGTTATCGAGTTAAGAAATGAGAAATCTTTTATGCAGCTTTCTACTTGAAGTGGGGGGCATTGTCAGATATGACATTTATGGGTTTTATGTATGAACATGTATGTAATATGAGTACTTAATTAATGATGAAATGATGCTGTTATTAGTATGCATTAATTGACAGAAGTAGACTCGTATCGCGAAAAACATTATTATTGATTCGCATGCCTGTTGGACCATGATTATGGGGCCTGTACTGTTACCTGTAGAGCCGAGTCTCCACGCACTCACGTGCAACAGGTGAAAACCTGAATGTCCATTTTTTTGTAAGGTGAGCTGTTAGACTTGTGTCGCCAGTCACCTAAGCTGTAAGCTTCACTTGCCCATTGAACATGTAAGAGGCAAGTCGGGGAAGATTCTTTGCTCGCGTGCTCAGGTAAATTATTTTTCATGATATGTTTTCGCTAAGGAACACTAGTATGTTTATGAATAAGCATTCTTCATATTCGCTGTTATGTTAACTTAAGTGTTCATTGTACTAGTTCTTAATCTGGATATTCTGAATAGTTGTTAATGTGTGGATAAATAACTCGGACATGGATGGGAATTGATATTAGTATTGACAGTAGTTATTTAAGAATTCGTGTGTGTGTGGTTGAATGTAGAGTGTAATTACAGCCCAGGGTGAATGATGAGTGAATTGCTGTGTGTGTTATGCCTATGGAAATACTGACTCAAGAATTACTTTCACAGGAGTCTTCCCAGAGACAGAAGATGGAATTCGCGAGAGCTTGTTTGACCATTCAAGCAGACGCATGAAGAGATGAAGATGCACGAAGCAGAGCGACGTGATCTTAGCCGGACTTCACGGACCACGCCAGGAGTCGCCGCGTCGGCTGGGTGATGGAGAAACAGATGAACTACACTACGCTGTTCTGGTGATGGGGTAACACATTAATTTACTCATCTAGAACCCTGGGCGTATTGTGTATATGTGTGTGAATCCTGAACGTTGATATAATGTACATGCTTTACCAGTGAGCTATATAAACATATTGAGCTCCACGTATTTTCTTTTATTGTCAGGAATGAATCGGAGGAGAATAACGAATGCGTATAAATGAAATAGTAGCCTTCTGACTGACAGTCGGTATTGTAGATAATTCATTCCTGACAATATATATACTGAGAACATAACGGACACTATCATCATAACTTTATCAGTTGATATCTGATACTTCATAGTTTCTTCTTTTTCTTCGTTCATGGGCGGGAACTCCCAAGGCTTTTACGTGTATGGCCGTTTTTACCCCGCCATTCAAGCAGCCATACGCCGCTTTCAGGGGAAGCATGATGGGTATTTTCGTGTTTCTGTAATCCCCGAACTCTGACATGGATTGGAGTACATGATCTTTTCCGTGCGCACTTGGTCTTGTGCTTGCGTAAACACACAAAGGGGGATAAGGCACTAGCAGGTCTGCACAAAAGTTGACCGGATAAGTTGATCGGAGAAAAAAACTACACACTTAACTCAACAGGCGTGGCCGGTGTGGATTGGAACCCTAGACCTGCCGCTCAGGAGGCCGGCATCTTATTCCCTAGGCCAATGCGCCCATCTGCTTCCAACAACAATTCATATCTTATACTTTATAATTGTCAGTCTCTGATGTGAGCCTCAGGTACCAGTTCGACGCCCAGGTGAGCGGGTTACGGGTGGTGTCGTGGATGATGACGGGGACTGTTTCAATGGTTACATATCTCTTCGTTACGGCTCTAACTTCGGGCAGTATTATCATCACTGTATGATTTCAGTTAACACCAAAATACTTGCGGTTACATATATCTATTTGCTACTGCACCAAGTTTGGATAGCTTACGATAACAATTCATATGTCATACTTTATAGTTTAGTTTTCTGTCTCCACTGTGTGGCCCAGGTACCGGTTCGACAGCCAGGTGTGCGGGTTACAGGTAGCAGGGAGGTTTAGATATTGCGTCACCTACCCCGGCCTCACCTATCCCTATCGAGATAAGTCACGCAGAGGAATGTTTTTAAAACTGTTAGTTAGGTACCACGTCACGTATCAAAGTAGGGAAAATTAAGCTCCTTTCGAACATCATGCATTTCGTGCTTTAAAAAAATATCGTGGACAGTGCGCTGAAGTCCGCAGCAATACCCAGTGTCGAAACTGCTGCTGTCATTGTGTGGGTGTCGCTGTGACTTGAACTTTTAGTTCGAGAAAAGATTTGGAGTTTTTTCTCTTATTCTGTCTGCCTGTTTCCTTTCCTCTCTCTCTTTTGGAAAATGTGGTGATGGATGCACTCGTGCGCGCGGCATATATGTGTGTGTGTGTGTGTGTGTGTGCGTGTGTGTGTGTGTGTGTGTGTGTGTGAGTGTCTGTGTGAGTGTCTGTGTGAGTGTCTGTGTGTCTCTCTCTCTGTCCGTGTAAGTGTGCGTGTGTGTGTGTGTGTGTGCGGGTGTTTTTGTGTGCGAATGTGTGTATTGGTGTGTGTGTGTGTTTGTGTGTGTGTGTGTGTGTGTTTGTGTGTTTTAATGACTTTCTGCGTGTGTGTTTCTCTGTCTGTTTGTTTGTCTGTCTGTTTGTCTGTCTGTCTGTAAATGAGTGTGCGAGTGTGTCTGTGTGCGTGTGAGTGTGTGTGTGTGAGTGTGTGTGTGTGTGTGTGTGTGTGTGTGTTTGGGTGTGTGCGTGCGTACGTGCATGCCTCTATGTGCATCACTTGGCCATCACTTCAAATGAATTGGACGGAACATTACTTGCAGGTCGTTAACACAGTTTTTATGAAACAACACATTCTTGCAAGGCAGTTTTACTAACCATAATCCTCTTACACACACACACACACACACACACACACACACACACACACACACACACACACACACACACACACACACACACACACACGCACGCACACACATTCACACACACACACACTCACACACATACACAAACACTAACACACACATATACATATACACACATACATACACACACACACACACACACACACACCCACACACACACACACACACCCACACACACACACACACATACACACACACACACACACACACACACGAAACAAGACACGTGGTGCACGTTTTTCGCTTTTTAAAGCTGTGGTCTATCTATGACCATCCAGGGCAACGCGTTTGAAAATATAGAGCTGAGAATAATGTACAGAATTCTGTACAATGAACGCTGCCTGAAACCCAACCGTTACTGCATGTATGAACTTGAAAGCTTCATTCAACGCCTGAATATTGCTTTGACAACTGAGTTTGCTCTCTCAGGGCTGAGCATAATGTATTGTCAAGAGAACAAAAGCAGAAACAAATATTAGCCTGTGCAGAGATTCGAACTTAAGACCTTGAGATTTTAGGGCCGATGTCTTAACCGCTAGGCCACACCATTTTGCTCTGAAAAATTCCAGTTTGCCCTCTCAGGGCTGAGCGTACTGTATATTCAAGAGAGAGAGCGATGAAAAAAAATAAACGCCTCTGCGGAGACTCGAACTTAGGACGTCGAGATTTCGTGGCTGATGTCCTAATCACTAGGTTACTGCGCCAATTGTTAGAATCATGAAAACATATCAATCTGAATTCTTTTTTTTTTAATTCTTGAAGCAGCATGATTTATACTTCTATCTGTCTATTGTTCAGAAGTGAATATCATTATTCCTTTGATATTTGATTTCAACTGCACAGGCTGAGCTTTGGAGTGAATCATTTACTGTTCTTCTCATTTTTCTTGCATGTTGAAAATAGAGATATCGCAGCTGTCGCACGGTGCGAGTGTCCTGTAGCATGGTGGCACATGTGTAAACATGGCTTGAGTTTCCGTGAAACATGTTTGCAAAATAAGGGCACATTTGACCGGCAGTTGGGGCGTTTTTTGCAACGCATGAATGGAAATTGAAGCATATAACGATATAAAAATATCAATGTTTATCTAATGGTCAACACTGTTGGTGTGGCCTAGCGGTTAAGACATCGGCCCTAAAATCTCAAGGTCTTAAGTTCGAATCACTGCAAAGGCTAATATTTGTTTCTGCTTTAGTTCTCTTGACAATAAAGTATGCTCAGCCCTGAGAGAGCATACTCAGTTTGCATAGCACAATTCAGGCGTTGAATGAAGCTTTCAAAGTCATACACGCAGTCTAGGTGGAGTTTCAGACCGCGTTGAATGAAGCTTTCAAAGTCATACACACAGTCTAGGTGGGGTTTGAGACCGCGTTGAATGAAGCTTTCAAAGTCATACACACAGTCTAGGTGGGGTTTGAGACCGCGTTAAATGTACACAGTTCTGTACATGATTCTCAGCCCTATCTTTTCAAAGTCTCAGCCCCAGAAAGTCATAAATATACCTCGTCATTAACACGCTTTATTCAAGTGTCGCACACAATCATCAGGTTCCTGGACTCGTTCCTGCCGTCTGCAGTCAGGTTGCTCACCACCCCGACCTGAATTGATAGCAGTCTGTGTCACGTGCCGCCTACATCCCCTGGTTGACACACGTCCGTGCATGTGTGCATGCATGTCGGTTGTTTTGTGTGTGTGTGTGTGTGTGTGTTGGTGCGTGTGTGTGTATGTGTGTGGGTGTGTGTGTGTGTGTGTGTGAGTGTGTGTGAGTGTGTGTGTGTGTGTGTGAGTGTGTATGTGTGTGTGTGTGTGTGTGTGTGTGTGTGTGTGTGTTTGTGTGTGTGTGTGTGTGTGTGTGTGTGTGTGTGCAAGTCGTAAGTGGATACACATAAACACAAAACGACAACACCTGCGTTTTAAGTACTTGGATTACTCATTTGAATTGGCTGCTGTTTCTAATTTCACTGTGAACGTATGTCTAAATTATACTTATCAAACTCGGATTCATTTTCTCTCAGATGAGACCTAGCTCACACTACACAGACCCCTGTGAGCCAAACATACTCACCAAAACTCCTCACCATTAGTCTCAACCCTCTCACGTCGAGTTTCTTCATACCTCTTGGTCCGTGTGTATTTTGGCCGCAGGGCTGTGGACACATAATTTAATACGTCTTATCCCTCCTCTGCTTCTTTACCTCTGTAAACTTGTAGAGCTAGGTATTTTTCGATAAACACCCAGCAACCAAACAAATAACGAGCCAGCAACAGCCTGAATCCTCGATAACTGCTGCACAGTATCAAATGCATTCAACGGCACAATCCTGGAAACAAAAAGACAAAAGGGGACTCGTTTCGCACATGAATATCATGACACGATTTTTGGTGGCAGAAGGTATGATGAGCAGTAAACAGGCACTCGCAGAGTTTGTGTCAAAAAGTTCGGTTTTTTAATGAAAACGTCGAAGTTATGGGATAAAAAAAGCTTACACACCTCGTCCTGAATATCGTGCATATTTTCCCTCGGGTCGATTTACAGGTATTACCTCGCCAGAGGCTCGGTAATAGGGAGATTCAAGAGACAGCACGTTTCGTTTTGCAGCTCGTTTCGTTTGGTGAATGAGTCACCCCGCGAAACGGAACGTGAAACGAGACGGCATAGGCCACAGACAAGATTTAGATGTATTCACGTTTCGTTTCGGAATGAAGGAAGGGCGATAAATCTTCAAGTGAAATTATCACGTCTGTCCTCGATCAGAATGGGGAAAAAAAAACCTAGGAGGTGGTCCAGAATCGGGCATACTTTGATTATTTTCAGTCCAAATAAATCACACAGACTTTGTTTATACAAAATCACATACGAAGCCAGAATAAAAATTCGATGCGATGACCTACTTCTGCTTCGCCATTTGCTTTCTTCACCATGAAGTTGGATAAATGTACCAGGATCAGCACCCTTCAAAATATTTCAGTTCACAACAGTTGTCTACCTCCAATGAACACATTCTCAGCGCTGAAAGACTGTGAAAGGGTTGATGAATCTAGCAATGCATAAAATGGCCAACAAATAAAACTGTTAGTGTGCAAAAATACTCACAAAAGTTGACGAAATATTGTTCGTTTTTTGGGGGTGGAAAACGTGACTGCGTTTTGACGTTCCACGTTCCGTTTCAGTTGACCTTCACCTTTCCAGCGAGAGACTCCCGAAATGATGACGTTTACCACGACTTCAAAACGAAACGTCCCGACGTTTCGTTTATTAAATCTCCCTAATACCTGAAAGTCGACCCCATGGAAAATATTCACGATATTCAGAACTCGGAGTGTGTAACATACATGTATATATATAAATCTGTTTACTTGATTTTAGTCCAAAACAGGGAAACTGACAAGAAGTGCTAACAGAATGGAATGATTTGCACGGAACTATACAACCGCGCATTGATCGATCGCCTTGCGCAGGTTGACTGGTTGAGTGAATAAAATGCGATCAAACTTTCGCACAAAAACTCCTCTTTTCTTTGAATAACTGAAGAAAGGAGGAATAAAGAGGTTACACACCTCGTCTCAGTGATTATCAAAAATAATAGTCTCAGTTCGCGGTCATGAAAAAAGCTCGCTAAATGAAAAAGCTCGCTAAAGCTCCCATTTTTCATGATCCGCAAACTTCGTCCATTATTTTTAATAATCACTGAGACTCGGCATGTAACCTCTACACATTGCACCATTGAATACGTCCCGTTGTATTATTTAAAATGTCACATTGCACCATTGAACATCCTTTGCACCATTGAATACGTTACATAGTGGTAGTAGTGGTAGTAGTAGTGACGGTGGTGGTAGTAGTAGTAGTAGTAGTAGTAGTAGTAGTAGTAGTAGTAGTAGTAGTAGTGACAGGAGTAGTGGTTTCCATAAGCCTCGCGGCTTTTTAAGCGTCTCATCTAATTTCAAATTCGTTGTCGGTCGATCATATTTAACACTTTCTACCCCACCTATGTTGATCAAGTGTTTTTTTTAGCCCAGACCAGCTGTGCTGCAGCAGGTCACTCAGAATTGTAGTAACTGTGTGGAAACTGTGTATCAACACGCTGCAATGCAGGCATTAGATCGACGTTACAGGAAACAACTGAAGTGACTGTGTGTACGGATATATCCGTACCAGGTCAGATAGTCATAAGAGTGGGTACGGATATATCCGTACCTGGGAGACAATGAGTTAACATGCTCAAACTCGCTTCCTTGATATCAATCATCATACAAATAAAATGACTGAATGTCAGAATGATAAGTTTTTCTTTGTCAAGCAGATGTGAAGGAAATCAAACGGCTAACAACTGAGTCAGGCCGAGTAAGCATTTGTATCCTCCACGATTCACGAACACCAACAAGATACACGTAAAAAAGTGGAAATGTATGTTGCACGTAGTGAACAGACTTCATAAACCAGCGTACAGTTAACTTCGTGAATCGTAGTTAGTTTAGTAGCACACTTGACGACTGTCCCTCGAGGAGAAAGGTCTCGATGTTATTCGCGCGGGAGGAGAAAATGCCCGGAGAGAATGCAGGAACAGGTTCCTGCCCTTACTTGTGTTTTCTGAGACGCGATCGTCAAAGCACTTTAACAGTGCGTCCAGTAACCTGTCCATGAGAAGAGGTTCCCGGCCACATGCCGGGAAAGAAGAATCATCTGAGAATCCGCCGAATGTCGCATTTCTCTGGACCAGTTTAGCTGAAGTTCGACGGGACTTTCACGAAGCTAGCAGCGAGGTTACAGGAAAGTCCGTATAGTTGGACCCAGAAAGGTCACGGGACGAAGTGAACTGGTTAGGTCGAGATCGCCAGTCGGAGGATTAAGTACACCGCTACTTTTTTCAAGTGAAGGACATATCGGCAGTTTTTTGTGTGTGATCTAGTTGAGTTAAGCCATGTTCAGGAGAACCTATTTAATTAAGATATAATTAGTATTTAGCAACTAGATCAGATGGTTGCCGCAGTCTGGTCAGAATCCTAACTGTGAACTGTGACTGTATTTTTTACGCTTACACACTCGCCGTGTGTCGGTATTTGTACTGTGGATATCGTGTGCCAGTGATTTCACGGACTGTGTGTGTGTTTTTTCTGTCTACCTCACGGGTAGCGATTTTTGTAGACTCTGGGTAAGATTATTGTGTTAGTTTGTGCACAGGATTGTCAAACAGTTTTTTACATGTCGTCAAACCTGTGAGTATCAATCAATCAATCAATATGAGGCTTATATCGCGCATATTCCGTGGGTACAGTTCTAGGCGCTCTGCAATGATGCCGTGTGAGATGGAATTTTATATGGCCAGTAGATTGCAGCCATTTCGGCGCATATTTACCTTTCACGGCCTATTATTCCAAGTCACACGGGTATAGGTAGACAATTATTAACTGTGCCTAAGCAATTTTGCCAGGAAAGACCCTTTTGTCAATCGTTGGATCTTTAACGTGCACACCCAATGTAGTGTACACGGGGGGTGTTCGAACGCCGAAGAGAGCCTGCACACAAAGTTGACTCTGTGAAATAAATTTCCGCCGAACCTGGGGACGAACTCACGCTGACAGCGGCCAACTGAATACAAATCCAGCGCACTACCAACTGAGCTACATCCCCGAGTACCCGGTTTTGAATCCATAACACTGATATCTTTCTTTTCATGATTGTGTGTGTATGTGTGTATATATCATAACTGTATTATTTGTTTGACTCAATACAGTGGAGGGAACTTATAATTGGAGTTGTGGTTTGTTCCTCAATAATATCATAGTAGCGCATGTACATTCATTCACAACAGATTCTTGAAGGTGTTAGTGTTTTGTGAACTTTTAACAACATCAGAAAATGTGTTCCATGATGGTGCAACTCTGTCAAAAAAAGGAATGTATTCGGATTTTAGTTTTACTAATTTAAAAACAAAAATGTGTCAGTATAAGTCCTTGTTGCATCAGTGGTAGACCTTTTGAAAAATGACTCTACTTTGACATTATCCTAAAAATCTGTATAAGTCTGTACCAAGTCACCTCTGAGCCTTCTCGATGTAATAGTCGGGAGATTGTGTGTACGCAGTCTGTCGACATATACCATGTTTTTTCTAAGCTTTAACCAGTTTTGTGGCTCTGCTTTGCACCCTTTCAAGGGCTGCTGATTGACGCTTCAGAGATGGATGCCAGATGACGTTGGCGTATTTTAAGTGTGGTCCAAGCAGTGGTTTATACAATTTTATACACGTGTCGTTGTCAAGATAGGAAAAAAAAATCTCTTTATTTTGCCAAGTATTTTTATTTGCCGTATTGATTATGTTTCGAATATATTTGTCAAAACTCAGGTGTTCGTCAAACTATTGCACACAAATAGTTCTCCTCCTTACACCCCAAGACTCTTTTCGTTTCATCAGTCACCTTCATTAAAGGCTGCCATATTCGTAGCGTTCATTAATTAATTCATATTGTTTACATGTGCCAATAATGTTACTGCACATTTAAGGGGATATAATAACGATTGGCTGTAGCTTTCGAACACAGAAAAAATTATTTCAGTATTGCAAAGTGGTGTTGATAGTGTCGAATGTAAACAGAACAGTCTCAAACGCCGTCTTTGGTTTACGAAACGTCACGAAGTGGCGTCAACGGTCTAAAAATAGCCCAAGTCCTGGAGAACTGTTGCTAAACAATGCAATAAAGAATTAATTATTTCTTGTAATTGGTGAGGACTTCAAACCTAAAACTTTGCAGGAAGCTTAATTTATACATCCCCACAACGATAGGAAAAGCCCTGGAAGTAATTAAACTAATTAAATAGGACTATGTCAGCCTTTAACAGCTATTGTTTTCAGCGTGGCAATAGGGTCCGATATTTAGACGAGACAAGTATAATGCCGACGAGTCGAAGACGAGTCGCATTATACTTGTTCGAATCTAATTATCGGACTCTATTGCTACGCTGAAAAACACAATAGCGTTTATATAGCTATTCAGACATTATATTCTCTGTTACTAGCAGTTAAGCCCGGCTTCGCCCGGGAGTAAGCGGAGTCCTGTAGCAATTTAAGACGCTCGCTATCCCATTATCATTAGCTTTACCTCCTTTGTTTGGATACAAAAAAAGAGTTATCTCCCTTACCTTCTAGAAATTTCCGGAACTGTCCAGTTAATTTTTCTTTCTTCATTTCTTCCCCTCATAGGAGCAATAGCGAGTCTCTAATATCACTGGCATGATGTGCTTGCTACAGGTGAACAGTAGGCACTGAACTGGTCTTGCACCATATAGGCTGTATTCAATAAATGGGAGGTCCATAATCTGAGAAAGGAAACAATGAATCAAGAAACTAAAACCCAGGTGCACATCTGCGGCACCTAGGGAGTGTACGTGCACACTATCTTGTTCCTGCCTCTTGCCATCTCAGAGGTATGGCGACCACAGACAAAAAAGAGTTATCTCCCTTACCTTCTAGAAATTTCCGGAACTGTCCAGTTAATTTTTCATTCTTCATTTCTTCCCCTCATAGGAGCAACAGCGAGTCTCTAATATCACTGGCATGATGTGCTTGCTACAGGTGAACAGTAGGCACTGAACTGGTCTTGCACCATATAGGCTGTATTCAATAAATGGGAGGTCCATAATCTGAGAAAGGAAACAATGAATCAAGAAACTAAAACCCAGGTGCACATCTGCGGCACCTAGGGAGTGTACGTGCACACTATCTTGTTCCTGCCTCTTGCCATCTCAGAGGTATGGCAACCACAGACAAAAAAGAGTTATCTCCCTTACCTTCTAGAAATTTCCGGAACTGTCCAGTTAATTTTTCATTCTTCTTTTCTTCCCCTCATAGGAGCAATAGCAAGTCTCTAATATCACTGCCATGATGTGCTTGCTACAGGTGAACAGTTATCTCCCTTACCTTCTAGAAATTTCCGGAACTGTCCAGTTAATTTTTCATTCTTCATTTCTTCCCCTCATAGGAGCAACAGCGAGTCTCTAATATCACTGGCATGATGTGCTTGCTACAGGTGAACAGTAGGCACTGAACTGGTCTTGCACCATATAGGCTGTATTCAATAAATGGGAGGTCCATAATCTGAGAAAGGAAACAATGAATCAAGAAACTAAAACCCAGGTGCACATCTGCGGCACCTAGGGAGTGTACGTGCACACTATCTTGTTCCTGCCTCTTGCCATCTCAGAGGTATGGCGACCACAGACAAAAAAGAGTTATCTCCCTTACCTTCTAGAAATTTCCGGAACTGTCCAGTTAATTTTTCATTCTTCATTTCTTCCCCTCATAGGAGCAACAGCGAGTCTCTAATATCACTGGCATGATGTGCTTGCTACAGGTGAACAGTAGGCACTGAACTGGTCTTGCACCATATAGGCTGTATTCAATAAATGGGAGGTCCATAATCTGAGAAAGGAAACAATGAATCAAGAAACTAAAACCCAGGTGCACATCTGCGGCACCTAGGGAGTGTACGTGCACACTATCTTGTTCCTGCCTCTTGCCATCTCAGAGGTATGGCGACCACAGACAAAAAAGAGTTATCTCCCTTACCTTCTAGAAATTTCCGGAACTGTCCAGTTAATTTTTCATTCTTCTTTTCTTCCCCTCATAGGAGCAATAGCAAGTCTCTAATATCACTGGCATGATGTGCTTGCCGCGTACAGGTGAACAGTTATCTCCCTTACCTTCTAGAAATTTCCGGAACTGTCCAGTTAATTTTTCATTCTTCATTTCTTCCCCTCATAGGAGCAACAGCGAGTCTCTAATATCACTGGCATGATGTGCTTGCTACAGGTGAACAGTAGGCACTGAACTGGTCTTGCACCATATAGGCTGTATTCAATAAATGGGAGGTCCATAATCTGAGAAAGGAAACAGTGAATCAAGAAACTAAAACCCAGGTGCACATGTGCGGCACCTAGGGAGTGTACGTGCACACTATCTTGTTCCTGCCTCTTGCCATCTCAGAGGTATGGCGACCACAGACAGACACACAGACACACAGACACACAGACAGACACTCTCTTTTATTATATGTATAGAAAATCATGTTTTTGTCAGTAACAACTACCAGAATGGTCCATGTCGTTGATTGCAGACGACGGTTATATAGTGAGCATATCCCTTCGCGCATGTATCCACGGAAATCACCGAACATTGAAAAACCCACGGACATGTAAAGGGAGAAGACTGGAGATAACCGGCTGTTTCGCATTACGTCAATATGCTAGGAATCATATGACGTCATGACGTATCATGCTTGCCTACGTATATTCTATGTTCGAAAGTCTGACTTCTGTTGGGGAGACCGGTAACTTAAATTCATTCCAACATTGCACGACGTTCTATGTGACAGGAGAGTTTGCTGAATATTTTTTTTGTGGAAATATCGTCTGCTATATATAGAATCAGAGATAGGTCGCTTAAGATTGCATCTTCTTGAACTTTGCAAGGTTTGTTGCCTGTTGAAGAACTGGATTTTACACGTAATGTATTTCATGTACGGAAAGCCCAACAAAAAAGCAAATGGCATCGTCTGTCGACTAGTCACAGAAACAAACCTGGCGAGGTATGCGTGTACTGTATACACGTGGAAGAAACCGGAACCATGCGTCTTTGTTATTGCCGATATCAAAAAACAAGAAAGGTAGATTGTCGAAACGTTTGTTAATGACAAAACAATACATTCACAGATATTTCGACCCAACGGTTTTTAAGTGAACAGACAGAACAAATATTAACACACAACTTATCTTGATAGTTCTATCAGAATAGAACTATACTGTTCAAAAAAAGAAACGCATAGTTGCTACTTGCCAAATTTGTTTTATTTTTCGAAAAAATTAACAGAAAATCCAATATTTAGATTATTTGTTTGAAATTTGGTATGGACACAGTTGAATGCACACACAGTTCATTTGCATCTTCAAATCAATCAGTCAATCAATACGATTGGGTGCCGAGGCTGTCAAGTCAGTAGGGGGTGTGACTGCCTTGAGCAGCAACAACTGCCCGGCACCTTCTGGGCATGGACTGGATCAGATGCCGGATATCTTGCTGTGGGATGGTGTCCCACTCCTCCTGAAGTGCCTGCAATAGATCGCGGTGATTTGCCGGCGCTTCTTCTCGCCTGCGCACACGTCTGTCCAATTCATCCCAGAGGTGTTCTATCGGGTTCATGTCTGGCGACATGGATGGCCAGGGAAGCACCTGGACATGGTGGTCGGTGAGGAACTGGGTGGTGAGTCGTGCTGTGTGCGGGCGAGCGTTGTCCTGCTGGAATATGGCATCATGGTCAGCCAGAAGAGGAAGGGCGTGTGGGCGCAGAATTTCCTCCACGTATCGCTGGGCAGTTATGCGCCCTTGGACGTGCACCAGGGTGCTCCTTCCAGCGGTATTGATCGCCCCCCACACCATGACGCCTCCACCACCATGAACGGGTGCCTCATCCACACAGTTGGGCGCGTAACGTTCGTTTACTCTCCGGTAGACCCTCCTCCGACCATCATGTCGCTGGAGCAGGAAGTAGGACTCGTCGCTGAACCACACGTGTCTCCAGTGATTCCGGACGGTCCAGCGAAGGTGCTGGTTGCCCCACTGCACTCGGTTCTGGCGATGGCGGCGGGTGAGGACAGCTCCTCTGTGAGGTCTGCGAGCTCTCAAACCAGCTTCATGCAGGCGGTTCCGCACGGTCTGGTCCGATAATCGGTGTGGCCCGGGGAGAGCCTGGACAGAAGATGAGGCCGACAGGAAACGATTCCGGAGGTGGCGGAGCCGTATGAAGCGGTCGTGAGCAGCAGTTGTCGCCCTTGGTCTTCCCGCTCGTGGCAAGTCAGCAACGGAGCCAGTGGCTTGAAACCTGACCCACAGTCTACTGATGGTGCTCTGGGACACGTGGAAGTGCCTGGCGATTGCACTTTGACTTTGGCCTGCTTGTAAACGACCCAATGCAATTTGGCGGTCTTCTCTGCTCAATCGGGCCATCTTTCGTCGCTGAATTGTCGTCTGATTTCTTTGTGGCGAACAATCCGCTTTTATGGGTTTTGGAAGACATGGTGAGAGCTCAATATTCCCCGAGTTTCACGAGATTACACTGAAGCATGACGAGTGGTCATGCCAAATGAGCAATTTTGACATTGTAGCCACTGATAACGCATGCGTCACGTGCAGAGCTCACTTGTGGCAATGGACGAAAGGTCGACGACCAGATAAACATTTTCTGCAGTTTGGTGGATATCCTTGTAGCCATATAACTAAATTAACCAAATATTACAAGCTATGCGTTTCTTTTTTTGAACAGTGTATCAAGATAAGTTTTGTGTGAATGTGTTTGTCTGTCGGTGTAGTTTTATGCTTTGTCTATTTGCATGTTTGTCTGTCTGTGTGTTTGCACTTATACTCACGCATATCTCTGGTGCGTTGATTCAGCTTTTTCAATGATGTGAGTTGCCTGGAAGTATGGTACACACGGTCTTCGGACAAAATCAGATTCCTTCCTGGAATCAAAAAGGAGATAATACCTTTCAGCAGCCTTTCAGCATTTTTTAAGACAATAATTGCGCGAGGTCAATGGGTCACTTTTCTCACCTACGCTTTTCTGTGGCAATAGAGAGTTATAGCAGGACGGTGGTCGTCCTGTCTATGAAAAAAAGAATCAGCGTGTTGAAAGAACCCATCAGCTGCACAGGGAAGTTGATCTTTAAGCATATTAACTGATCAAGTTTTCTGGTATTCCCGTTAGCATAGCTTTCCAGGCGCCAGCGGTGACACAGCAAAAAAGAGATTCTAGTTCGAAATACCCTACAGTCACTAGCTGACAGTAGTGAACGACGAAGAAGAAGAAGACTAGTTGACAGTGTGATAGCTTTTTAAATAGCTTAGATCAGATGTCTATTATCTAGAAGTATTTATCTACTATTACCAGCAGTCGACACGCAGTGATACATATGCCCTTTGACCTTTCCTTGGGGATATCCCGTACTAAAAATAGAATACGAGATTATGGGAAAGCTGTTCAAGGGCACTCACGCACAATATTCGATTTTTAATACACCTTTGGGATAAATCAAAAAGAATAAAATACAAGAATATAGAGTTCAGAAAAGAAGAACAAAAAAGTTGACAAATCATTTTATACCAAAGTCTTTGGGGACTCGAACCCGAGACCGCCGGCATTGGAGGCAAACGTCTTACCAACCCGCCACAAGGCTGCTTACCTGTAAAAACTAAAACTTGAACTGCCAACATAACTGCCACGTATCCGGGTCAGTTTTCAAATCTAGCATTTGTTGACTCGGATTGACCTCTCGTTGGCAGTAGTGGTTGACTCGGGAGATTTTAACTTCAAATAATTACACTTGAGTTCTTGAGCGTGGCGACGACTGACTCGAGTTTCCGAGTCTCTCCGTTCGTATTTGTGTACTGTTCTCTATATCTCACTGTTCGGGACTAATTCAGTTCATAACTGACCATACGCTTCCGGTCACTTTGTATAAGTTTGGAAAGCAATATGAAGTAGCAATAATTTCAAGCGTGACCGACATTATTGAAACTAAATGCATTGACCAATCGCCGAAAAGCGCTGACGTTATTGCATGAAAAATACCCAAAATCCTCTATTCTCGATGACATACTAAGGAGTTAGTTCGGGAGAACGACGATCTATGGACGGTTTATTATATAAAGGGAAGCAAGCAGTTAAAAACGGGCGTCGATAGAGCCAATGAACAGGGATGGGAACTTGTAGTATTTTCATCCACTTGTGCTTAGATCAATTAGGATCACAACCAAAAGAAAAGTATGAATATGCACACACCGCTTTGTCTAAATCACAGAGCGAAGGCGAAGATGCGTTCGTTAAACTAGCGGTTTTCACGACGAAGGTTAATAATGTGAGCAGCCAGTTTTGCATGTGTTATATTATAGTGCTAAAAAGAGCACCCACCACCGTAAACGACCCACCACTGCTCCTATATGTCTCTATTATTGAAGTCAGCCTTTCCCATTGACGAGACGTCGCGGCAGTTGCGACATTAAAAACAAACGGCAGCGATTGACCCTTACAATTGACTTCGCTAATACGCTGATAATGTTGTGTCTTTAATAATCCCAGCGAAGCTGGAGGTATCCCACGAACGATACACTGTAATCGACTTGAGAAATGCTCATCCCGATAATACATGATAACTGCCACGTACCCGGGTCAGTTTTCAAATCGAGCATTTGTTGATTCGTCGTTTTCCCCGGTCCCGCTAGAAGTAATCAATATATATATGCAACTGGTTTTTTTATTTTTATTATTTCGATTCATTTCATAATCCAACACTCCCCCCCCCCCCCCCTCAAAATGTAAACACTATAGGGACTTCCAGAGTCGCCTTCGTCAATACTTCGGTTGTGCCAATCTAAGTGAGTTTACTTCTGTAAAATGTTCATTTTGGAGGCCTAGTGCACGAACACAGACACCCCACACAAAAGGTATACAAACGCAGCTTCAGATCTAGATCTGATCTATTTTCCGTTCCTTGGTTGCTAGTTCGTAACTCACCATTCTGTGTTCCCAATGCGATTAATGATGCCGTTGTTGTCAGCAACATGATTTCCCCCCCCACGTTCCCCTCATGTTCACGCGCTGGTGGCTCGAACATATATGGAACAACACGATTGTGGTTCACCACATTTTGTGCGCCACGACTGTCGTCCATTATGCTCTCTTCCCAAGTCTACGTCACAGGCACTTGCAGGCGCGTCGGGAGTTCTCGGGTTTTCTCGGCAAAGTCCGGATGAGCAAATTTAGTACGCATGCCAACTGGCGAACGGCTGAGCGCAGAGCGGTTAAAGTGCAGAGAAATGACATAACTGGAACCCCTCTACACACACTGAAAACTGTACTTGGAGGGTTTAAACACACTTTAAGCATCGCATTGTTGTAACACAAAGACACAATGAAAAGCATAATCATACAGTCACAAGTTGCACTGTGGCTTTGGAAGGGGACAGACAGAAAGACGGAGCCAAGGAAGTGCAGCTAATGTTTCTTACCTGCGATCGAAATCAGGAGAAGAACGAGAAAGAGACAGCGTGCATACATCATCCCACTTCAACTTTTTGTCTCGGGTTAAAGGCTGGAAAACAACAGACATCATCCCACTTCAACTTGTTGTCTCGGGTTAAAGGCTGGAAAACAACAGACATCATCCCACTTCAACTTTTTGTCTCGGGTTAAAGGCTGGAAAACAACAGACATCATCCCACTTCAACTTGTTGTCTCGGGTTAAAGGCTGGAAAACAACAGACATCATCCCACTTCAACTTTTTGTCTCGGGTTAAAGGCTGGAAAACAACAGACATCATCCCACTTCAACTTGTTGTCTCGGGTTAAAGGCTGGAAAACAACAGACATCATCCCACTTCAACTTGTTGTCTCGGGTTAAAGGCTGGAAAACAACAGACATCATCCCACTTCAAATGTTTGTCTCGGGTTTAAGGCTGGAAAACAACAGACATCATCCCACTTCAACTTTTTGTCTCGGGTTAAAGGCTGGAAAACAACAGACATCATCCCACTTCAACTTTTTGTCTCGGGTTAAAGGCTGGAAAACAACAGACATCATCCCACTTCAACTTGTTGTCTCGGGTTAAAGGCTGGAAAACAACAGACATCATCCCACTTCAACTTTTTGTCTCGGGTTAAAGGCTTGAAAACAACAGACATCATCCCACTTCAACTTGTTGTCTCGGGTTAAAGGCTGGAAAACAACAGACATCATCCCACTTCAACTTTTTGTCTCGTGTTAAAGGCTGGAAAACAACAGACATCATCCCACTTCAAATGTTTGTCTCGGGTTAAAGGCTGGAAAACAACAGACATCATCCCACTTCAACTTTTTGTCTCGGGTTAAAGGCTGGAAAACAACAGACATCATCCCACTTCAACTTGTTGTCTCGGGTTAAAGGCTTGAAAACAACAGACATCATCCCACTTCAACTTGTTGTCTCGGGGTAAAAGCCGGAAAACAACAGACATCATCCCACTTCAACTTTTTGTCTCGGGTTAAAGGCTGGAAAACAACAGACATCATCCCACTTAAACTTGTTGTCTCGGGTTAAAGGCTGGAAAACAACATACATCATCCCACTTCAACTTGTTGTCTCGGGTTAAAGGCTGGAAAACAACAGACATCATCCCACTTCAACTTGTTGTCTCGGGTTAAAGGCTGGAAAACAACAGACATCATCCCACTTCAACTTGTTGTCTCGGGTTAAAGGCTGGAAAACAACAGACATCATCCCACTTCAACTTGTTGTCTCGGGTTAAAGGCTGGAAAACAACAGACATCATCCCACTTCAACTTGTTGTCTCGGGTTAAAGGCTGGAAAACAACAGACATCATCCCACTTCAACTTGTTGTCTCGGGTTAAAGGCTGGAAAACAACAGACATCATCCCACTTCAACTTGTTGTCTCGGGTTAAAGGCTGGAAAACAACAGACATCATCCCACTTCAACTTGTTGTCTCGGGTTAAAAGCTGGAAAACAACAGACATCATCCCACTTCAACTTGTTGTCTCGGGTTAAAGGCTGGAAAACAACAGACATCATCCCACTTCAACTTGTTGTCTCGGGTTAAAGGCTGGAAAACAACATACATCATCCCACTTCAACTTTTTGTCTCGGGTTAAAGGCTGGAAAACAACAGACATCATCCCACTTCAACTTTTTGTCTCGGGTTAAAGGCTGGAAAACAACAGACATCATCCCACTTCAACTTGTTGTCTCGGGTTAAAGGCTGGAAAACAACATACATCATCCCACTTCAACTTTTTGTCTCGGGTTAAAGGCTGGAAAACAACAGACATCATCCCACTTCAACTTGTTGTCTCGGGTTAAAAGCTGGAAAACAACAGACATCATCCCACTTCAACTTTTTGTCTCGGGTTAAAAGCTGGAAAACAACAGACATCATCCCACTTCAACTTTTTGTCTCGGGTTAAAGGCTGGAAAACAACAGACATCATCCCACTTCAACTTTTTGTCTCGGGTTAAAAGCTGGAAAACAACAGACATCATCCCACTTCAACTTTTTGTCTCGGGTTAAAAGCTGGAAAACAACAGACATCATCCCACTTCAACTTTTTGTCTCGGGTTAAAAGCTGGAAAACAACAGACAAATGAGATCACGTAAATCTATGTCAAAACATTTTGTTCATGTGATTTAGATCACAAGAAGAAGATTAGTCTTACAATTGTAATACCTACCAAACAGTAGGAAAACCTTCTTCCGTTGGCTGTAGTGGTTGACTACTCGTTGGCTGTAGTGGTTGTCTACTCGTTGGCTGTAGTAGTTGACTTCTCGTTGGCTGTGGCGGTTGACTTCTCGTTGGCAGTAGTGGTTGACTTCTCGTTGGCTGTGGCGGTTGACTTCTCGTTGGCTGTAGTGGTTGACTACTCGTTGGCTGTAGCGATTGACTTCTCGTTGGCTGTAGCGGTTGACTTCTCGTTGGCTGTAGCGGTTGACTTCTCGTTGGCAGTAGTGGTTGACTTCTCGTTGGCTGTAGCGATTGACTTCTCGTTGGCTGTAGCGATTGACTTCTCGTTGGCCGTAGTGGTTGACTTCTCGTTGGCTGTAGCGGTTGACTTCTCGTTGGCTGTAGCGATTGACTTCTCGTTGGCTGTAGTGGTTGACTTCTCGTTGGCTGTAGTGGTTGACTTCTCGTTGGCTGTAGCGGTTGTCTTCTCGTTGGCTGTAGCGGTTGACGTCTTTTCTGAAGACGTGACTGGGGGAGCTCTCTCATATATCTGCCACAAAGGCTGATAACTTTTGCCGTTATTCAAGTGGAAGGATTTTGTTTTAAGCCTGATGACTGGTGCATGTGTGGTTGTTTACATTCTTCCAACAGGGAGGAGATCCCGTTTAACGACAATTTTACCGAGGGGATTAACGCATCGTCATCTATAAGCTTATGGGAGGGATTACGACATTGTCATATATACGTTTATTGAAGGGATTAACGCACTCTAATTACAAAGGGAATGCCCTCCGTCACCTGAGGTAGGTTTAGCATTGAAATCAGTAATTGCACGACATAGATTAATTCGTGCTTTCTTTAATCCTTTTGACTTAATGGCGAACCTGCTTGGATTAGACACGCGCGTTCATTTAAACATGATTGTATTCAGATAGCTTGGGGTGGCATGTAAAACATAAGAAAAACTTTGCTTATGTTCAGTACATGTGATTATATATGTATTCAATATACACAGAAAGCGTCTGCAGGTAGTGTCAAGATCAAAAAAATGCTAATACCCGAACACAAGTCAGATCAAAATAAAGAATGTATAACTAATAATCTAAAGCAAACACACACACACACACAAATACTATACTGCATACAGACTACTGCTTGTCTCATTTAGGTAAATGCGGTCAGATTTTAGCTTCTGTTCGTGGACACCTAAAGGTTGACCACGCCCCCCCCCCCCCCCGAACACCCCCCTCCCCACCCGAACACACACCCCAAAACAGTAATCATAATAATAATAACAATTTAAGTTATTGAGACATCCCAGTGCACTTAGGGATTTATAGAGCAAACCGAGAAAATGTATTATTGAACGAAGCACATAGTGCTGAGTTCAATAATTATTTTCGAGATTTGCTCTATAAATCCCTTAGTGCACTGGGATTGTTTTAATAACGATATTGTCAGTACCGCCAGAGAACAAAGAAGATTCAAAACGCACATTTTGCAACGCGCATTTGGATAGGCAGAACTGTGTGGTCAGGTCGTGTAAGATCTACTTTTGTGTGGGCTGTCTCATGTGTGTCGTGCTTTCGTCACACGCAAACTCTTGTTTTAATTTCTGTTGGTAAATTCCAGTGTAGCGTTAAGCTAAAAAGTTATGATCTTTCATAGAGACCTCATTTGAACTCGGAGAAAGGGCTGTGCTCTTTGTCATTTGCGATTCAAAACCTCCAGTCGAGCTTCGTGTTCGACGCGGGATTGACTGTGCAGATTGATGCCCCTTGAATTGACTACAAGGACTGTCGACGGTTAGCACATTTTCAAAATAAATGTGGTATGTTTCTCGTGTTGTATCTCCCCGATGGGTACTAAATATGAACGGTAAGAATGCTCTGAACCCTACACGCATCTTATCTCCATCGTTTTTTCGGTCACATTTGCCCAACATGTTAATTTGCTGAGCGGGGTTTATGTCGTCTGCTAGGCTAGGGTAATCCAACTACTGCAATCTCATTTCGAAAACAAAAATTGCTCGTCACGTTGCATTGAGTCTGCACGCATGAGGCAGGCTGGTAATAAGTCTTATAGAATACATGGTAAGAACGTTCTGAACCCTACACGTTTTCGATTCCGATTGTTCTTGCCTTGAAATAATAATTCGGAAACCATTCATTTACTGAACTGATGCATTCGTATTTCAGTGTAGTCTGCTGCGTATGACAGAGTCGATCGAGTCAGTCGACTTCCAAATGCTGGTCTGGCTGGTAGGTTATCGGAATAACACTTGTGTTTTCTGTTAGCTGCTGAGAATTGTATACTAACTCATCATTTGGTAATGTGGATAATTCGCTCCATGCCACCAACACGGCATCATTATGAGAAGAATCTTCGCAAGTCGAAACTGAAAAATTAGACACAGCGGGTTCTATATTTAGATCAGTGGGCTTCACTGTGTGGCACAGGCACATGGAATTTGTCAGAAAAAAACTACTTCTGCTTTAAACCGCAGGAAATTTATGGTCATTTGGTAATGTGGAGAATATAAGCTATACATATCATTAATTAATTCTGAGGATGAGAGTACAGTCTCGCTTAGGCAAAGGGCGGAAGAATACGCTCTGTGGAAAAGTTAGCGCATCGCCATTAGCCAATCAACTGGTTCACATCAGTCATGTGACACCAGTACTTACTGACAATTTAAGTTATTGAGACATCACAGTACGCTAAGAGATTAATAGATCAAATCGGTACAATGAACTATTGAACCAAGATCACCAATAATCATTTTTGAGATTTGCTCTATACATCTCTTAGTGCACCGTGATAGTTTCAATAACGATATTGTCAGTAACGCAAGAGATAAAAACATGATTCACAATGCACATTTTGTTGTGCGCGTTTGGATAGGCCTAACTGTGAGGTCAGGTCGTGTTGGATCTACTTTTGTGTGTGCCATCTCAAGTTTGTCGTGCTTTCAGTCACACGCAAACTCTTGTTATAATTTCTGCTGGTAAGTTCCAGTATAGCGTTAATCTTAAAAGTGAAGTTGTTTCATAGAGACCTCATTCTATCTCGAAGAAAGGACTGTGTACTTTTGTTGTTTTCGATTCGAAACCTTCGCGCTTCGATTGACTGTGCAGAGTGACGCCCCCTGATTTGACTGCCAGACCTGCTCGAGGACCCGGTTAGCTCATTTTCAAAATACATTTGGCATGTTACTCGTGTTGTATCTACACTCATCTGGGTGTCTGGTACTGAATGTAGACGGTAAGAGTGCTCGGCGCCCTACACGTATTATATCCCCGTACATTTTGTCCTTCACATTTTGCCCAACATGTCAATTTGCTGAGCAGTTGAAAGCGTTTGTTATGTCGTCTGCTAGGGCAATCAAACCAGTCGAATGCAAATACCCCGTACAGTGAAATTGACAAGCCTGTTAGACGTTCGTTTCCAAAAGTAAATTGATCGTGTTTCATCAGCACTCAAGAGGGAGGCTGGTACTAAGTCTATTACATGGTAAGAACGTTCTGAACCCAACGCGTTTTCGATTTCGATAGTTGTTGGCTTGAAATAACAAACAATAATAGTTGTACATAAATGTTAAACCCTAAAGACATGAGGTTCGTGAACCTATGAAAGTATAGGTTGTTGATGCCTAATGTCCTCTCGAAGTATTAGGCTATCTCGGACCGTCATCGTTGTACATAAAAGTTAAACCCAAATATATAAGGTTTGTGAACTTACGAAAGTACAGGTTGCTGGTTTGCTATATCCCCTTAACCTATTAATAGGCTTAACGGGACCGTATGGAGATACAGAAGATTATTTGTTTTAATCCAACATTATCCTTCATTCCACACGTCAACACACACACGCAAAGCCTATGCTGCATAAGGACTACTGCGTCTCTCGTTTAAGTAAATGGAGTCAGATCTTAGCTTCTAATCCTATAGACTTACAAGGTGACCCCCCCCCCCCTCCCTGAAGAAAAAAAAGATAGGTACCCCAAGTCTGTTAACCGATTTATTTTGATTTTGATGAGCCTATTGACTTTATAGTTAATGCGTCCACAAAGTGCCACGTTTGCATGTCAAATGGTCAGACGTTTTTGCTCTTTCAAACAAATCCAAATTTGGGGATTGCCTCAATAAAAGGATGTGTGCAATTGAACCGTAGCCACATCCACCAGACTTTTAAGCCTCTGGGCTGTCACCTTTTGGGCTTTCTCAAAGGACTCGAATACAAACAGCATCAGTAAAATAAATCCGTGACGTGAATACAGCAATAAAAGGCAGGATCAGGGTCAGGCTGTTTTAACTAACGAACGAATGAACAAACGCACGAACTAACTAACTCTCGAATTAACTAACTAACTTTCTTTCTTTCTTTCTTTATTTGGTGTTTAACGTCGTTTTCAACCACGAAGGGTTATATCGCGACGTGGAAAGGGGGGAGATGGGATAGGGGAAAGGGGGGAGATGGGATAGAGCCACTTGTTAATTGTTTCTTGTTCACAAAAGCACTAATAAAAAAATTGCTCCAGGGGCTTGCAACGAAGTACAATATATGACCTTACTGGGAGAATGCAAGTTTCCAGTTCAAAGGACTAAACAGTTCTTACATACTGCTTGACTAAAATCTTTACAAACATTGACTATATTCTATACAAGAACCACTTAACAAGGGTAAAAGGAGAAACTGAACCGTTTGTCGCCTCTTACGACATGCTGGGTAGCATCGGGTAAATTCTTTCTCGTCCCAACCAATATGGGACTCCCCCTAACCCGCGGGGTGTAACTAACTAACTAACTAACTGACTAAAGACAAACCTTTCTGAGCGACCCCTATTTCAACACGGTTGGCCTTGTGATAAGGCGTCCGCCCCGTGATCGGGAGGTCGTGGGTTCGAACCCCGGCCGGGTCATACATAAGACGTTAAAATTGGCAATCTAGTGGCTGCTCCGCCTGGCGTCTGGCATTATGGGGTTAGTGCTAGGACTGGTTGGTCCGGTGTCAGAATAATGTGACTGGGTGAGACATGAAGCCTGTGCTGCGACTTCTGTCTTGTGTGTGGCGCACGTTATATGTCAAGCAGCACAGCCCTGATATGTCCCTTCGTGGTCGGCTGGGCGTTAAGCAAACAAACAAACAAACCCCTATTTCAACTAACGATTTCATCAGCATTTCTTCTCATGAGAAGGATCTAATTTCTGCCGTTATCCAAGTGGGAGGATTTTGTTTTAGTTGATTACATGCTTTCAACAGGGAGAAGATCATATCTAACGAAAAGTTTGACGAAGGGGCTTAATTAATGCACCATCATCTTTAAGCTTATGGAAGGGATTAACGCATACGTTTCTTGAAGGGATTAACGCACTGCACTGTCGTATACATGTTGAATAAAGGGATTGACGCACCGTCGTATATATTTTGATCGAAGGGATTAACGCATTATCATTTATATACGATAAATTGAAGGGATAAACGCACCTTCATATTTATGTTGATTAAAGGGATTAAAACCTTTTCATATATATATAAGATTATTGAAGGGATTAACGCATCGTCATATATATGTGTATTCAAGGGATTAACGCGCTTTCTTTAAAAAGAGTATGCCCTGCACCGCTTGAGGTCGATTTAACAATAATATCAATCATTGCACGACATGGATTAATTTGTGTTTTCTTTAATCCTTTTGACTTGATGGTGAACCGGCTTGGATTAGACACGCGTGTTGGGTTTACACATAATTTTATTTAGATAATATGGGGGGGGGGGGGGGTGGGCATTCATTATACAAACTTGGGACCGCACAACAAGCTATGCTTTTACTCTCTCTCTCTCTCTCTCTCTCTCTCTCTCTCTCTCTCTCTCTCTCTCTCTTTTTCTCTCCCCCCTCCCTCTCTCTCTCTCTCTCTCTCGCTCTCTCTCTCTCACACACTTTAACACACTCACGAGCATACACACAAACAAACACAAACACACACACACACACACAATTACACAAACACACACACAAACACACACACACACTAACACACACACACACATTCACACACACACACACACATTCACACACACACACACACACACACACACACACACACACACACATTCACACACATACATATATAGTCTGGGGGTGTTAGCTTCCCTATGAAATCTTGATCCCGTCCGAGAAGGTTCTGAATTCCCCAATAGGGCTATATGTGAAGGGACACTATGTTCTCTCTCTTTTGCTCTGTCAAGAGAATTTGTATAATCTCGGAATAAGGCATTGCTCACTTTCAATTGTTTCTGTCACATGGGATATACAGGTTTCAACACTCGTGATTTGTTATATTCACCACAGACTCGTGGAACCCTATGATATTCATCCGCTGGGTCTTGACTGAAATACAAGCCATACAAAAAAACACTCGTGTTGTACCCGATACATATATCTACTGGAATACGTACACATACACACGTGCACACACACACACGCACATGCTTAGACGGACATAGAGACATATACGCACACACACACACACACACACACACACACACACACACACACACACACACACACACACACACACACACACACATGCTTGTATTTGAGTCAAAATGGGGCTTTTTGCAATACATGGTGCAAATGGGTACATCACTTTCTTACCATATTTCAAACTCAAGCTTTGGCTCAAAAAGGCAGGAATGTGAGGTGAATTCATGAACAGGTCCTGGTCAAGTATTAATAAAAAACAAGCCAAGCACACACAGAAATAAAAATGGGGCATTTTAGAAAAATGGGTTTCTAGAATTGTGAACCCATTTTGTCCTGACATGAAACACACCTACTTTTGGGTTCGTACACACATTCACAAAACACACTGACATTTGGGTTCACACATGTTATAGAAACACAGACACCTGGGTTTATACACTTTAGTCTTTTCTCTTAAAAACCTTTAAGATCCTACGCGTTAGGGGTCTCCCTTGGTCCAACGTGTGTGAATGTTTTGTGTGTGGACTGTATAGTTATCTGATTTGAACATTTTGCATTATGTATGCATTTTAATGTGCAAAAAATATTCTTGTAATTAATACTGTGGTATTTGTAGAAATGATTGTATACTTTCTTTTCCATAAACCCCAAAGGATATGGGTGGATAATTGATCTGTTATCATGCAAGAACTTTGACTTTTGCCTTCTTTTTGTAGGTTTTAGATTGTGTTTGATGATGATTATTACATAAATCCTTCAGTTCACATAATAGAACCAAATGTTCCATATTTGACTAACTGAACACGAACCCGAAAAATATTTGCTTCATACCTGAAATACAAATCTTGACAACTGGCCAATATAAGGTAAGTATGTTTTTTTGTCAGGTTACTATGAACACTTTGAAAAGCAAATAGTTTTGGGATTCGTGTCCAGTTCGCAGCAGGTGTTATGTGGAAATTGTTCATAGATCTGTGTGTGGGGGAGGGGGAGGAGGAGGAAGATATAGAACCATTTGCTGCCCATTGTGATATCACACACTGAAATGAGTACAGACTGCATCCATGGTTTTTCGTGGTGTGTTTTATTCAACATAAGAAAAAAAGGTAAGTATACTGAGTACACTTGAATCGTTCAAACGGATCATGGACAATTCTGTGCTATACAGCAGTACCTCTCCTAACTCCAACAATAACAACAAACCATATGAGATTTCTTTCGTCAAAAAGTTTCATCTACTTGTGATCCATGACATTACAGTATGCTAAACAAAAAAATTAAAACAATTAAATAGAATATTTTTTTTTAAATCCTTTTCACACACAAGAGCAATCTTTCCTTGTTGACTGTTGCAAGACTGACATAAGCTGCCAAAACAGAAAATTGTAACCCCATTAATCTTCAGAAACCCTTTCTGAAAGGGTGTTCACTCACAAATAAGGCCTCACTGTTGCAAATCAAATACAAACAAAACAAAATAATAAAACAAACAAAACAAAACGATAAAACATGGCATTTCAAAATCAAAAAAACTAATATTTTTTTCAGTAACTGAACATGATGAACCATAACATGATGAGATTCTCAAGCCAAAGCAACTACAATTTAAGTCGTGCATTTCAGTAAACATTACATTATCCCAAAGAGTGAAGAGTTGGTTGTTTTTTTACTTTCTAGGTACAATACTGCCCTTTTGTAGTAATGATCACTGATAATTTCACAGAACACGTCAAGATAGATTGAAAATCAAAATGCACACACACGTCTATTTCAACATAAGAATTGGAGGCGTAAGTTGTAACCTCATTACTTTTCAGAACCCCATTCTGTTAGGGTGTTCCCTGTTAACTTTCTTGTTGACTGATGCAAGACTGACATAAGCTGACAAAACAGGAAGTACAAGTGGCTTGGCAAAATGTATTCTGTAATAAAAATGAATCTAACCTGAAAAAAACACCACTAAAGAGTGCAAGTGTCTTGTGAATAGTAGGAAACTACCAAAAAAAGGGAAAAAAAGAAACAAACAAACAAAAAGTTACATTAAAAATAGCTTCACAGAACATAATAATAATAATAATAATAAATGAGCATTTATATAGCGCAACATCATAACTTTACAATTATGCTCTTTGCGCTTGACACATTTAAAATTCAAACACAGTTATACAAGCATTTACATCTACATTCATAGTCAGCAACGCTTGATTAAAAGCATACACCATCAAACATACATTACAACAGATTCTTCCACTAATAAAGTAATAAAAACATGAATAAAATAGGTAGTAAAAACAAGGAAATACCAGCTGAATACCCTTAATCAAACAGAACATGTTATTAATACTGAAAAACAGCCCTAAATGTGTATACACATTATCACATTATCACTAAAAACATAAGATTGATTGAAGTTTATTTAAAAAAAGAAACACCCATGCAAAAAAATGTCAGCATAGAAATTGGATGCATGACTGTAACATTCTTTTTCACAAACCCATTCTGGCCGAGTGTTCACTTGAATGCACACCCTTATTGTAGCAAATCAAACAAATACACCAAAAAAACCTTAAAATAAGATTTTTGCTGACCGCTGAACACTTTAGTTACATATTTTCAAACAGCAAAGAAACATTACATAAATATAGTTAATTTTAAACAGATTTTCCCCTCACAGTATTAAGATAGGAGATTTTCCCGCCAAGACGTGTGACACAGTCCTTCAAAATAAAAAAGTGAAAATGATATTTCAGCAAAATTCTAGCTAAAATATAACACAGCGAGATGTTCAAGCCAAGTCAACTGAAATGTAAGTTTTGCATTTCAACCGTACATATCCCAAAGGGTGAAGAGTTGTGTTTTCTTTTCTTACTTTCTATGTACAATACTGCCCTTAATAAGTATTACAAATAATTTCACAGAAAAAAAGCTGGATAAAATCAAAACTGCATACTAACGTCTATTTTAACATGAAAATAGGATGCAGAAATTGTAACCCCATTATTTTTCAGAAACCCATTCTGACAGGGTGTTCACTCAAATAAATCTAATTGTAGCAAATCAAATAATAAACAAAGCAAAATGATAACACAAACAAAACAAAAATCAAAGAAACTAATATTTCAGCAAAATTCTAGCTTACAAATAACATGCTGAGATTCTCAAGGCAAAGCAACTAAAATTTAAGTCATGCATTTTAGTGAACATTACAATCATACTCTCTCATTTTTTTTTTAGTTTTTTTTTTTTACATTAGAGACTTTAAGAAGGGCTACCACATTCATATGGTTGGCATTTTCGTGGTTGCAAAAAACACTCGGCGGGGGAACACCATGTGTCGCTAGTACAGCGGTTAAGAGGACAGAAGAATTTCGTTTCGCTGGTCGCACCGGTTCAGAAGTGTCGATCAGATAATACCAGCTGCCTCACTTCTGCTGAAACGCATCAGATACTCAGGCCACAACTCAACACATCATAAACTTTAACTGCTTCATGCATTTTTCTCCTCTAGGCGGCTTGACCAGCCGACTGAAAAGTTGAGTCGGCCTGATGTTTGGGTCGCCATCTTGAAATTTCTTTCGTCTGCTCAGTCACTCACTTACCCAATTCAAGCCTGCTTTACGGCTTTTTAAACTTGATTTTTAAAAACATTTCAATGATAAATCGCGCCTAAAGATGTCAGAGCATACATCGATTACACAAGGTAGGCATATTTTATGACTATTCGAATATAAAACGCGACCGAAGTCACTTTCGTCAGAATGACCAATTCTACAAATTTCGTTTCTCTTGGCGAAGCGAATTTCTGTTCGTAGAGATCGGAAGTCACGTGTACTCAAAAAGGTGTGACGTTTTACAACCGAAAATGCCAACGAAACGAATGTGGTAGTGCTTCTTAATCTCTCTATTATCCCAAAGAGTGAAGAGAAGTCTTTTTACTTTCTATGTACAAACCTGCCCTTTTGTAACAGTAATTACTTTTAATTTCTGAGAAATTAAAAATTAAAACATACACACACGCCTTGTTCAACATAAGAACTGGAGGCATAAATTGTAACCTCATCATTTTTCAGAAACCCATTCTATTAGGGTGTTCCCTGGAATACTGCCTCATTGTAGCAAATCAAATACAAAAATAAAAATAACCAACTTAAAATAAGATTTTTGCCGACAGCTTAACACTTTAGCCACACTGTCAAAAACCAATCAAAGAAATAGCATAAAAAGAGCTTTTCAACAGAATTTGCCCTAATAGATAAAGATTGAATTTTTTTTTCAAATTAAGACTCCTCATTAGAGGTGTGTCACAGTCTGTCAAAATCAAATCAAAGAAAACAATATTCCAGGAAAATGCTAGATTAAATATGGCATGATGAGATTTGCAAGCCAAATCAACTTTCTTTTTTGATGTACAATGCCGTGACTTTCATAATTATTATAACATAAGAATGTAAGATTTAATAAAACCTGCAGATGTTTGTTTGTTTGTTTGTTTATTTGTTGCTTAACGTCCAGCCGACTACGCAGAGCCATATCAGGACGAGGAAGGGGGGGATGAAGGGGGCCACTTGTCAAGCGATTCCTGTTTACAAATGCACTAACCCATTACTTGTGTCCCAGCAGGCTTTAGTAAAACTAAATTAATACCTACTGGAAGATTACCAGTTTCCAGTATGTTAAAATAGGCTTAACCTATCTACTGCTGGACTTACATCAGAACACTAACAGATTAAACTATACATGAATCGCGAGACAAGCGGCAAGAGAAGAGATTTTTGGAAAAAATACAGGTGAATGAGCAAGAAGGCAGAAAAAAGAAAAGAATTCATGAAGAAAAAGAGAGCATGACAGGAAAGAGGAACCAAAAATCTACCTAACAGCAAACTAGAAAGCTCCTGCGGTTCCAAAAACAGGAGGGGCTTTTAATTTCATAACCGCAGTGCCCCACTGCGGGAACCTGCAGATGTGAAGTGTTGTTTTTGGTGTTTGTTTTTTCTCAACATGGGATTGTGTTTACAGCCAACAATTTTGACAAACCTACCAATCCATACTTTCAGTTTCCTTTATGCCATGTGGCAGAAATACCAGCTGCAAACCAAGATGATGTAAGCTGCCTCTACAAATACAGAGTAAGGCCTTTAATCTCAACTCAAAAGTTTTCCCTAGAGCTGACCCTTCACCAGTTAGCGCTCCCAAGAGATCAGTCTCTCATTTGCAACTTCTGACCATTATAGGTACCTACTTTGACCTTATTTGCTTGAGACGATTGTGGACACAGTATTTAATGTCCTTCCAGGATCTGTGCTTTAGAACACTACTTTCTGCCTGTTTGCATCTTTCTGCTTCAAGTTTTTGCGGGACTTTATTCATTGAAAAACATGCAGCCAAATGTTTCTCAACTGCAGCAATTTCCTCTTTTTTCCAAGGCATTTTCTTCTGAGTTTTTGTTCCATCAGGCCTTCTCTTCTGAGTCAGTGTTTTACCCCCTTTAGCTGATGTACTGGTAGCTGGGGCGATGGTAAGGGAAACATCACCAACGGATGCACAAGCTCCAGCTGTATTTTCATTTGAAAGAGAGCAAGATGGTGGTCTTTCTTCTTTAGACACTTCAGCGCTGGCAGTGGCAGCAGGTTCCTCATCTTCATTCTCTTCATCTGCAGGTAGAATTTCTTCTTCAAGACTCTTTTCGTCAATTTCTTCGGGTATATCAACACCTCTGTTGAGTTTGAAGAGGACACTGGCTACCTTTGCCTTCTGAACAATCTGAATTGGCTTTCTGTAGACACCCCTGTGGATGCGAATGTCATGTCCGAGAAAGCCTGCCAGTTGGTCTTCCTCTAACTTTGACAACTCCATCGCTTGGCTAAGTGTTGCTAGTTGTTTCCTGAGGTTGGTGGCTGTGAACAGTGATTCAGAATCCACCTGCGCCTTCTGTGCATAGGTCCTAAGGACGTCAGAGTCCCTAAAGGGCTTCTCACCACTTGAGGCAAATAAGTATGGACTTGTGATGTCTTTCTCAGCTCTCATCTTCAACAAACGCTCAACAGCATGAACCATGCTTGGTGTCAAGAGGATGGGCACAGGTCGTGTGAACTTTCCTTTGATTTCCACTCTTTGTAGGATCTTGACAAGCTTTTGCTCAGTTGTTGTCAGAGTTTTCAGCATTTCCTCCTCAATTGACGACGACTGCAACACTTGAAAGTCCTGAACTTTCATTCTCTGCAACTCCCCTCCTCTTTTTCTGTTGAAGATGGTCAGAGAGGCTAGTGTGGCTTTGGCCAGGACACTGTATTCAGTTGATTGCATGTCCTCGTTGATCACACCATTCACTTTCTCGACGTCTTTCAAAGAGGGAAGGAGGAGCTGTTTGTTCATTTTAGCCATTGTGACCGACTGAGCAGCACCTGCTGAGACAGAATCATGCCAATCACTCGCCAGGAGAGAAGAAAAGTTTTGGACTTTTTCCAGCAAAAGCTTGTCACTGGATTTGATGGCTTCCGACACAAGAATTTTACAGCAGGTCTTCAGAGAGTAGCCAAGTTTGAGAGCCAGGTTCCCTTTCTTGTAAGCATGGCTTGGTTCTTCAAAGTGAGCCATGGCTCGGACTGTTTCAATGACCAAATCAAAATGGATAGGATCAAGTGCTTGTTTAAGGCTTGCAACCTTCATTTCAGATTTTGCCTTTAACTCCAAGACCAAACGCCCTAGTTCTCTCAGCCGGCTGCTGATGTTGCCCCTAGTATGTTCTTCCACATCTTTTTTGTAGAACAACCTGGAACCAAACTTGATGATCAGACTGTCATTTGCTATGACTCTCATGACGGCGTCATCTCTCATTCTTCCAACAACAGCTTGAAAGAAGGCACTGTTCTTTTCTTTTCCAATGGGAAGCATGTATGATCCTACCTTGGAACACTCGCCCCACTTCAAGTGCTTACTTGGATCTGGATTTTGTGGACAGTTGTGCAAATGCTTACTCAACAGGGACTTGGCATACAGCCCTTGGCAAAACCTGCAGGCTGAAAGTTGACCTACCTGGCGACCTGCTTTTCTGTACTTTGGAATGACTGTTCCGGACTGGCCTTCCAACACATCATAGTTGTGTTTATAGTCTCCCTCATTGAGCAATCTTACAAACCCGTTCCTTCTCTCTTTGGATCCTTTGGGAAGTCTCAAAACTGCCGCCACATCCGCTCCGTGAGCATGGACCTTTGTCAAATGTGTCGACATTTTTACTACCATTTTTGAACAAAATTTGCATGAATGTTTTTTACCCCATTTGTTTTCCTGGGGAGCTTTTTCTGCAACATGTAAAGGATCAGCTCTAGATTTGTCTTGTTTGCAAGGTGTAACTAGGGCAGGATACATTACGCTATCACAGTCGGAGTCAGACTCATCAGTCTCAGGCTGCACAACTTGGTCGTCATCAGGATCCCTTTTACTTTACTTTATTTGGTGTTTAACGTCGTTTTCAACCACGAAGGTTATATCGCGACGAGGGAAAGGGGGGAGATGGGATAGAGCCACTTGTTAAGTGTTTCTTGTTCACAAAAGCACTAATCAAAAAATTGCTCCAGGGGCTTGCAACGTAGTACAATATATGACCTTACTGGGAGAATGCAAGTTTCCAGTACAAAGGACTAAACATTTCTTACATACTGCTTGACTAAAATCTTTACAAACATTGACTATATTCTATACAAGAACCACTTAACAAGGGTAAAAGGAGAAACAGAATCCGTTAGTCGCCTCTTACAACATGCGGGGTGCAGAGAAATAAGGATGTGGAAAAGAAGACTTTTGGTAAGTGAAATAAAGGTGATGGATCCGGTCAGGTAGAAATAAGACAACAAGAAAAGAATTGGAAAACTGCAGGGAATAGTAGGGAGAGTTTTCTTGGAAGGAAATATAGGTGAAAGGACTGGTAAGGCAGAAATAAGACAAAAGAAGAGAAGTAAAGGGGTGGGGTAGCTCTGTTTAAACGCTCCCGCCGCGTGAAGGCGACCCCATGGGAGCATCAGGGTCCCTGTCAGACACCAGCTTGGAGCCCCGTTCACCCTCCACGCCAGGCCCAACTTGATCCTCGTAATCATCGTCACCTGAAAAGAAATAAATCATATTTTTCAGATAACTTTTCTTTTCATCCTGATAACAATGTCACCATGGAACCCCTACAATTGACTACACTACATGGATTAAGGGCAGAGGTGGCACGGAATTTTGATCCAAAATGGTCCCATGATGTGATTTGGGTTTTTATCATTTTTAGGCAGTTTGAACACCCTAGAATAACTGCATGATGTTTATTTTGTCAATTTCATCCTCTTTTTTCAATAAAGTGATGATTTGCAAAGTGAGTGAATGCTAAAAATATGCAGACTTATAACAAAAATCGATTTTTTCATGGCAGAGCAGCAGCAACATGTCGATGAGTTTGTCAAAGTTATTGCATGCAGCGTACTCAGCGGGAATTTCCGTTTGTTGACGATGTCACAGTCATGGAAATAAAGCCCGTTTGTGTCCCTCAACGGCCGCAACACAAGAGCTGGCGAAGGCTACTTTCACTTGCAAAATGTTCCATATTTGGAAAGTGACCTTTACCTTTGAAAATCTATTCGCTGATTGGTCATTTCCAATAACTTTCAGCCGGGAAGTAGTTCTGCGCATTCGCGCGCACCACATCCGCATAAACACGCGAACCTTATTTCGAATCGGTTCGACGTCTCAAACAGCGATATTTCTCCCAACTCGGCCTCTAAAAGATAAATTCGGCGGGTGTCTATCATGCAAGAGGCAGGGGAAGTTACAACTTGCGGCAGATCGAGCAACGAAGAAAAATAAGCTAGCGGTCGGTGTGAATGTCGAGTCCACGACGCCTGAATAACAGGTACAGAGGTAGGACGTCAGGCCTTGTTTATCTCACATAAACTCCACCTTGACTGTCCCAGTTACATCCTAAAGTACTGCTAATCGAACTTCGGACCCATCTCCCACTCATGTATCTCATTCTTGGTGAAACAATGATATTTTGACTTAGATATTTGCTTCGTTGCAAAATCCAACTTTTCTCATTCAAGGAACGCAACAACTAGGTGCATTTTCCGGTGAATCAAATGTTGGGCTAAATCTTTTGGATTTCATCCCGACTCTATTTCACCAATAAGAAATGTATATTCTTTTCTCCCTCTAGATCATTGAATCCCTTGAAATTGTCAGGGAAACATTATGTCTAGAGTTTATTTTGGCAGAAGCCCGACTGACGTCCTGCCTAAAGGCAAAGTTCCATGAGTTTTGGAAAAAATAATGCTTACTTCGAAGCAATTTCCGATCAAAAATCGGCCACTTTTTGTGCAATGGAAACAAGAATTAGCAGAAACCACATGTCTGCTCCTGCGATAAAACTGAGAACATCAAGAGTAGCAAGTAAAATTCCACACGCCTTTTTTCCAGCTGATCATAATCATTGTACTTGATGTTTCATTGAGTGTTATAGCAACAGTCTGATGTCCATATGTGCAACTTTGGACTGATAGGGGATTGTGAAGAGCACTTGGAGTATAAGAAAATGTCAGTGAAAAGTACCCGCATGCACACATACTCTTGGTTTGTCAATCTGTCTTCACTGTGCGCAGCAAAACACTTCACAAACTTTCAAATGCAATTTTCTCAGAATGTGATTTTCAAGGACGGTAACCACACGGCGATGATCTTCACATCCCATATCTACTTGTGGTAGACTACTAATTTTTTTCCCCCAAGCATTTTTACCCATTAAAAGATCCACAGGCAAAAACATTGCACAAAAGAGTCTTTTTATGTGTTTTTGCTTGAGGCAGGTTTCATGGTATCAGGCCATTTTGATAGTCTCAGATTTGTTTAGTCTTTTAAATCCATATCTGTGAGAATCTGCTGTATTTGTTGTATTAACATGCAAACTAGTTGTTGTTTAAATACTTTTTTGAAAATAAAAGTTGAAATTTTTGATAATGTGTTTATTTATGTGCGTGTGAATGGTGGCGATCGTCAAAATACGGATGGATGAATTTACTTTTGCCACAGCATCACTAAACAAAGAACTAAATTCCAACACACACATGCACAAGTATCAATGCTGTGGTGGTTGAGAGTGCCAGAACACATTGAAATGATTGTTTTTCAACAACAATCGATATCCATAACACAAATTCTAACTTATACTAGCTCCGCAAAAAAAAATGTATGGGGATTCGGATCTGTCCGTCGGCATAGCGATATCAAGAGCATCGAAACTAATTGTGATTTCACAGGACAAAAACACAAGTTTACCTAATTTTGTATACTGTAAATACAAGTTTGTGCACCCTTGAAGTGAGTTATAATGTTGCCGAGGTCAATTTGCCCTTGATCGACGCACGGTGACCCGAGTTTCAAAGTTGCGATCCAATCCGTCTAAACAATCTAGCGATCGCCACATTTTTCTTTTCATTCAAAAACTAACCGTTTGGGGAGGAAGTGACGTCACGTTGTTTTACGTTGACGCTCGCGCTCGACAGAAAAAGACCGCAACAGTTTTTCAGTTAAAAAAATCGCAAAGTAATTACATTTTCTGAGGTTTTCTAGTGTCCATATAGTAACAATCGCTACTCTAGCGATCGCCACTGAGTGTTGAAGTCACATTTAACTCCATTTTCGACTGTTTTAAGAAACTATTTTGACGCTCAATCGTCACGTTTCAGTGTCGAAACACGTACTGTGCATTTGCAATCAGCCGGTGTGTCCAAACTGAAATGCGAGTGATGCCTCGATTTGTGGCGATCGCTCACGTGGTTGACGGACAGAAATACCTTCTTAGGGGGTGGGGGAACAGTTACTCCTCCATACAATAATGGTGTTCACAAATGATTGCAAACTTGTCTCTTTATAAACTGTTCAGACATGTCTTCTCTTCAATAATTTTCAGTTTTGCTCGGTTTGTTAATCAGGAGCACCCTGCAGTAAATGTTTCATCTGTGACAATGCTCGAAATGTTGACGTAATTCCAATGCCCATATCCTTCTCTTGTTATCTCATCTACCCAAAACCATTGAAGATAGAAAGACATTTATTGAACAAACTAGATGCACAACACCAGTCTTAACACGTTTTGTTCTTACATGTATATGAAAATATTGATGACGGCTGCCACACGGAAATAGAACTCATCTCCAGTGACAAGTCCCTTCAGTGTCCTCGTCGTCTGTGGTCTTGTCAGCGCGACTCCATGTCATGCGCATGGCCTCACTGTTAGGAAACGCTACCGTTGCTGAGCTTTGGTTTAGTTTTGTGTGTTGCATGTAGTTGACTTATTTGTACTTTGTGGGAAAGTACCGATATTATATTTTGTAAACACAATATTTATGCTTGGACGAGAATGCAGGTGAACTTTCTAGTCCTGTCAAAACAAGTTGTTTCAGGCATGGGAATTGAAAATTGTAAAAAAGGCGGAAAATTTATTTAACTGAAGACGCGAAGCGTCAAGTCGACGGCGCGAAGCGCCTAGCCTTACTAGGGGGGGTCCGGGGGCATGCCCCCCCGGAAATTTTTATTCTCCAAAGAACCCAGATGGTGCAATCTGGTGTCATCTGAGCTCCAAGTTTGCCATTAAATTCTGTTTTTAGAATCAGAGTTTTTAGTACAAAAATGTACCAAATTTTGCTTACATGTATTATATATGGTTTAAATTTGTAAAAAAATTTATCTGTTGAGACAAACAGGAAAATGTAACTTGTAACACAATCTGTGCAATCTGGTTTACTTTCAAACATAAAAGTTCAATAACTGAGGCGGGCGGTAGCAGTGCGTGAACAAAGTACGGAAAGTTTTCGCGGGCTTTTGCGCAAAGGCCAAAGTAACCGGTGCTTTTTTGTGTGCCTCCCCCCTTTATTTTTTCGGCGGACACTTTTGCATTTTCGGCGGAACAAAAAAAAAAATTCAGCGGAAATCCGCCATTCGGCGGACAATTCCCATGCCTGTTGTTTACCATGCTGTTTAGTCGTGAGTTCGTGGCGTTCGTTCGGATTAAGTGAGTCGGCGCTTTTGATGTACGTCATACGGAGAATGTCGCTAGTTTAGTCCACGCACGGCTCGTATAATGTAGTTGTATCATGTTCGGTCTGGAATATTCTCGAGATTGAGTATTTACTATATATGCCAGCGCGATTCGTATGTAAAAAAAAACGCTTCTATTTGAGTTCTGCTACGTTGTGCAGTTGTATGTATTGAATGCTGAATAAATCCTCGAACTCAATTTGACGAGTTGTTTTCTGTTGCTGCGAAGACGGGCGACGTAGAATAAAAGAACACAACTATACGACATTTGAGAACTTGTGGCAATCTCAAGTGTCGTGTAACACTCACGCTTCTCAATGATGTAGCCAGTGATGGGCAAGCCTCCGTCATCTTGAGGTGGCTTCCAGTCCAGCTGGACAGAGTCGCGGGTGATGGCCTTTGCTTCCAAAGGTCCCACTGGTTTTCCCGGTGGTCCTAGGAAAACAACATGAAAATTTCATTAAGATGAATTACAAACAACAAAAGATAACTTTGAAGCTCTAAAGGGAAGCATTATATGAGACATCATGTATGGCATAAAAAGACTTACCACAGAAACACAAACACAGAAAAGAGAATAATACATACAAATACAAAGTACAACACAAAGTACCATATTTGATGAACTACAAGCCGCGACTTTTTTTCAAAAATAATCGCATTGCGGCTTATAAAAAGATGCGGCTAAAACGTTACCTAAACTTGAATAGCATTCACCTAATGGAAGTCGCCGCGGATTTTCATTTCGCTCGATTAGCGATTATCCGGTACTTTATTAGCTCTCTACTCAAGACTCGGCGCTTTTCTCTTTCTTTCGCGAATCTTCGTTTGTCAACAAGTCGTCGTGACAAGATAGCGTACAGAGAAACATCGGATGTATCAGGATCTCGCGCGTGCGAGATTTCGTTTTTTTGTGTCTCGCGATAGTTGGAGGAGCGAGAGCCGCCATGTTGTGTTTTCGTCTGCTCGAAATGTGCGCAAAAGTCGTAAATCATCCAAAAAAAGCTTATTCCGGGCGGGACTACATGTGTGTGTTGGTTACAAAATTGTGTGTGTGATATTTTTCTTCAAACTTTATCACTTTTCTTCTTTGTTTCACTTGTTTATTCTCGGAGCCGATTTTGCCAAATACCGTACTTTCGTTGCCTGGTTGTTTTGATTGATTGACACGATCTGATTATATTTTTTTCGACGGCGGCTAATATAGTGACGCGGCCTATACGTGGCTCGTCCCAATTTTTTTTTTAAAGTCGGGGGTGCGGCTTATAAAACGGTGCGTCTTGTAATCCGTCAAATACGGTACAGTAAAACCTGTCAAATAAGGACACCCTTGGGACCAGACAAAAGTGTCCTTATTCTGCAGGTGTCCTTATTAGACAGGTGCAAGTAAACGCGACAAAGTCAAGTTGAGAGAGAGAGAGAGAGAGTACTGCACATGTACATGTACATTTATAAGAAAAACAGAAGCTGTTTAGATTAAACAGAGAAACATTTAATATTGACTGTTGTAAAACAAGTTTAAAAGCTTTTTATCATATCAACTGTATAAATTTAAATTGTTAAAAAGTTACTGGATCTCATTCATACAACACATTCACATTCACTTCATTCTGCACTCATCAGCTTTTGAAAGAATTTGTCCAGCGTTGTCTGAGTGGACCATTGATGGCAATGTGATTCGCACGTTTGGTTGAAAACCACTCGAACACGGCGTCATTTAGCTCTTCGTATTCGGTTGTCTTCTTCGAAACCCATTTCTGGTCAGCACGTCCGTCTCCCGATTCCCACAACTTCATTATTTTTTCCCGATCGACGCTGATTTTCGAAATCTGCGTTCTCCCACACCCAAGCTCTTGTGCAATCGTTCGGCATGATTTCCCACTTTCCAGTTGTTTGACAACATTTATCCTTTGTTCTAAAGTCAGCGCATTTCTTCCTTTTCTTGAATTTGAATTTCTTGCTGCCATCTTGTTAAACACGAATCACTCTTTCGAAGAGAAGATACATTCACTCATACACTTTCACTTCCGTTCCGCCGAACACGTTCCACGCGTTGGATTGGCTGCCTTGGAACTCTAGCAGCCAATCAAATGCGTCGACTTAAAACACTCACCAAGAATAGACTCTATCAGTATTCCAAGCTCTCGTAATCTCTCGCAAACTTCAGAGCATAGCAAAGCATGCGGTACAACGATCTCGTGCGAGCTGCACAAGCCAAGGTTCGAAGTTCTCGCGATGTTCAAGCATAACAATAGCGTGTCTCGCGAGAGCTGCTCAGATACCGACTAATATCAACTGATCGATTTATCGTCTTCTTCGTCGATCGAACTTCCCAGCTTGCTGTGGATGTCCGTATTTAGCAGGTATATGACTTATTATGGACCCAAAATACGTGTCCGCGTCCGTAATGCCGAGGTGGCCGTACGTAACATAGTGGTTTTACAGTGTTAAGCAGTCCGTGCCGAGACTGACTGTCCGTATTCTGCGAGTGTCCGCTAAGT
>NC_090260.1:48763466-48805966 GCF_037325665.1 Littorina saxatilis
CACTTTGAAAAGCAAATAGTTTTGGGATTCGTGTCCAGTTCGCAGCAGGTGTTATGTGGAAATTGTTCATAGATCTGTGTGTGGGGGAGGGGGAGGAGGAGGAAGATATAGAACCATTTGCTGCCCATTGTGATATCACACACTGAAATGAGTACAGACTGCATCCATGGTTTTTCGTGGTGTGTTTTATTCAACATAAGAAAAAAAGGTAAGTATACTGAGTACACTTGAATCGTTCAAACGGATCATGGACAATTCTGTGCTATACAGCAGTACCTCTCCTAACTCCAACAATAACAACAAACCATATGAGATTTCTTTCGTCAAAAAGTTTCATCTACTTGTGATCCATGACATTACAGTATGCTAAACAAAAAAATTAAAACAATTAAATAGAATATTTTTTTTTAAATCCTTTTCACACACAAGAGCAATCTTTCCTTGTTGACTGTTGCAAGACTGACATAAGCTGCCAAAACAGAAAATTGTAACCCCATTAATCTTCAGAAACCCTTTCTGAAAGGGTGTTCACTCACAAATAAGGCCTCACTGTTGCAAATCAAATACAAACAAAACAAAATAATAAAACAAACAAAACAAAACGATAAAACATGGCATTTCAAAATCAAAAAAACTAATATTTTTTTCAGTAAAAACTAAACCATAACATGATGAGATTCTCAAGCCAAAGCAACTACAATTTAAGTCGTGCATTTCAGTAAACATTACATTATCCCAAAGAGTGAAGAGTTGGTTGTTTTTTTTACTTTCTAGGTACAATACTGCCCTTTTGTAGTAATGATCACTGATAATTTCACAGAACACGTCAAGATAGATTGAAAATCAAAATGCACACACACGTCTATTTCAACATAAGAATTGGAGGCGTAAGTTGTAACCTCATTACTTTTCAGAACCCCATTCTGTTAGGGTGTTCCCTGTTAACTTTCTTGTTGACTGATGCAAGACTGACATAAGCTGACAAAACAGGAAGTACAAGTGGCTTGGCAAAATGTATTCTGTAATAAAAATGAATCTAACCTGAAAAAACCACCACTAAAGAGTGCTAGTGTCTTGTGAATAGTAGGAAACTACCAAAAAAGGGAAAAAAAGAAACAAACAAACAAAAAGTTACATTAAAAATAGCTTCACAGAACATAATAATAATAATAATAATAAATGAGCATTTATATAGCGCAACATCATAACTTTACAATTATGCTCTTTGCGCTTGACACATTTAAAATTCAAACACAGTTATACAAGCATTTACATCTACATTCATAGTCAGCAACGCTTGATTAAAAGCATACACCATCAAACATACATTACAACAGATTCTTCCACTAATAAAGTAATAAAAACATGAATAAAATAGGTAGTAAAAACAAGGAAATACCAGCTGAATACCCTTAATCAAACAGAACATGTTATTAATACTGAAAAACAGCCCTAAATGTGTATACACATTATCACTAAAAACATAAGATTGATTGAAGTTTATTTAAAAAAAGAAACACCCATGCAAAAAAATGTCAGCATAGAAATTGGATGCATGACTGTAACATTCTTTTTCACAAACCCATTCTGGCCGAGTGTTCACTTGAATGCACACCCTTATTGTAGCAAATCAAACAAATACACCAAAAAAACCTTAAAATAAGATTTTTGCTGACCGCTGAACACTTTAGTTACATATTTTCAAACAGCAAAGAAACATTACATAAATATAGTTAATTTTAAACAGATTTTCCCCTCACAGTATTAAGATAGGAGATTTTCCCGCCAAGACGTGTGACACAGTCCTTCAAAATAAAAAAGTGAAAATGATATTTCAGCAAAATTCTAGCTAAAATATAACACAGCGAGATGTTCAAGCCAAGTCAACTGAAATGTAAGTTTTGCATTTCAACCGTACATATCCCAAAGGGTGAAGAGTTGTGTTTTCTTTTCTTACTTTCTATGTACAATACTGCCCTTAATAAGTATTACAAATAATTTCACAGAAAAAAAGCTGGATAAAATCAAAACTGCATACTAACGTCTATTTTAACATGAAAATAGGATGCAGAAATTGTAACCCCATTATTTTTCAGAAACCCATTCTGACAGGGTGTTCACTCAAATAAATCTAATTGTAGCAAATCAAATAATAAACAAAGCAAAATGATAACACAAACAAAACAAAAATCAAAGAAACTAATATTTCAGCAAAATTCTAGCTTACAAATAACATGCTGAGATTCTCAAGGCAAAGCAACTAAAATTTAAGTCATGCATTTTAGTGAACATTACAATCATACTCTCTCATTTTTTTTTTAGTTTTTTTTTTTTTACATTAGAGACTTTAAGAAGGGCTACCACATTCATATGGTTGGCATTTTCGTGGTTGCAAAAGACACTCGGCGGGGGAACACCATGTGTCGCTAGTACAGCGGTTAAGAGGACAGAAGAATTTCGTTTCGCTGGTCGCACCGGTTCAGAAGTGTCGATCAGATAATACCAGCTGCCTCACTTCTGCTGAAACGCATCAGATACTCAGGCCACAACTCAACACATCATAAACTTTAACTGCTTCATGCATTTTTCTCCTCTAGGCGGCTTGACCAGCCGACTGAAAAGTTGAGTCGGCCTGATGTTTGGGTCGCCATCTTGAAATTTCTTTCGTCTGCTCAGTCACTCACTTACCCAATTCAAGCCTGCTTTACGGCTTTTTAAACTTGATTTTTAAAAACATTTCAATGATAAATCGCGCCTAAAGATGTCAGAGCATACATCGATTACACAAGGTAGGCATATTTTATGACTATTCGAATATAAAACGCGACCGAAGTCACTTTCGTCAGAATGACCAATTCTACAAATTTCGTTTCTCTTGGCGAAGCGAATTTCTGTTCGTAGAGATCGGAAGTCACGTGTACTCAAAAAGGTGTGACGTTTTACAACCGAAAATGCCAACGAAACGAATGTGGTAGTGCTTCTTAATCTCTCTATTATCCCAAAGAGTGAAGAGAAGTCTTTTTACTTTCTATGTACAAACCTGCCCTTTTGTAACAGTAATTACTTTTAATTTCTGAGAAATTAAAAATTAAAACATACACACACGCCTTGTTCAACATAAGAACTGGAGGCATAAATTGTAACCTCATCATTTTTCAGAAACCCATTCTATTAGGGTGTTCCCTGGAATACTGCCTCATTGTAGCAAATCAAATACAAAAATAAAAATAACCAACTTAAAATAAGATTTTTGCCGACAGCTTAACACTTTAGCCACACTGTCAAAAACCAATCAAAGAAATAGCATAAAAAGAGCTTTTCAACAGAATTTGCCCTAATAGATAAAGATTGAATTTTTTTTTCAAATTAAGACTCCTCATTAGAGGTGTGTCACAGTCTGTCAAAATCAAATCAAAGAAAACAATATTCCAGGAAAATGCTAGATTAAATATGGCATGATGAGATTTGCAAGCCAAATCAACTTTCTTTTTTGATGTACAATGCCGTGACTTTCATAATTATTATAACATAAGAATGTAAGATTTAATAAAACCTGCAGATGTTTGTTTGTTTGTTTGTTTATTTGTTGCTTAACGTCCAGCCGACTACGCAGAGCCATATCAGGACGAGGAAGGGGGGGATGAAGGGGGCCACTTGTCAAGCGATTCCTGTTTACAAATGCACTAACCCATTACTTGTGTCCCAGCAGGCTTTAGTAAAACTAAATTAATACCTACTGGAAGATTACCAGTTTCCAGTATGTTAAAATAGGCTTAACCTATCTACTGCTGGACTTACATCAGAACACTAACAGATTAAACTATACATGAATCGCGAGACAAGCGGCAAGAGAAGAGATTTTTGGAAAAAATACAGGTGAATGAGCAAGAAGGCAGAAAAAAGAAAAGAATTCATGAAGAAAAAGAGAGCATGACAGGAAAGAGGAACCAAAAATCTACCTAACAGCAAACTAGAAAGCTCCTGCGGTTCCAAAAACAGGAGGGGCTTTTAATTTCATAACCGCAGTGCCCCACTGCGGGAACCTGCAGATGTGAAGTGTTGTTTTTGGTGTTTGTTTTTTCTCAACATGGGATTGTGTTTACAGCCAACAATTTTGACAAACCTACCAATCCATACTTTCAGTTTCCTTTATGCCATGTGGCAGAAATACCAGCTGCAAACCAAGATGATGTAAGCTGCCTCTACAAATACAGAGTAAGGCCTTTAATCTCAACTCAAAAGTTTTCCCTAGAGCTGACCCTTCACCAGTTAGCGCTCCCAAGAGATCAGTCTCTCATTTGCAACTTCTGACCATTATAGGTACCTACTTTGACCTTATTTGCTTGAGACGATTGTGGACACAGTATTTAATGTCCTTCCAGGATCTGTGCTTTAGAACACTACTTTCTGCCTGTTTGCATCTTTCTGCTTCAAGTTTTTGCGGGACTTTATTCATTGAAAAACATGCAGCCAAATGTTTCTCAACTGCAGCAATTTCCTCTTTTTTCCAAGGCATTTTCTTCTGAGTTTTTGTTCCATCAGGCCTTCTCTTCTGAGTCAGTGTTTTACCCCCTTTAGCTGATGTACTGGTAGCTGGGGCGATGGTAAGGGAAACATCACCAACGGATGCACAAGCTCCAGCTGTATTTTCATTTGAAAGAGAGCAAGATGGTGGTCTTTCTTCTTTAGACACTTCAGCGCTGGCAGTGGCAGCAGGTTCCTCATCTTCATTCTCTTCATCTGCAGGTAGAATTTCTTCTTCAAGACTCTTTTCGTCAATTTCTTCGGGTATATCAACACCTCTGTTGAGTTTGAAGAGGACACTGGCTACCTTTGCCTTCTGAACAATCTGAATTGGCTTTCTGTAGACACCCCTGTGGATGCGAATGTCATGTCCGAGAAAGCCTGCCAGTTGGTCTTCCTCTAACTTTGACAACTCCATCGCTTGGCTAAGTGTTGCTAGTTGTTTCCTGAGGTTGGTGGCTGTGAACAGTGATTCAGAATCCACCTGCGCCTTCTGTGCATAGGTCCTAAGGACGTCAGAGTCCCTAAAGGGCTTCTCACCACTTGAGGCAAATAAGTATGGACTTGTGATGTCTTTCTCAGCTCTCATCTTCAACAAACGCTCAACAGCATGAACCATGCTTGGTGTCAAGAGGATGGGCACAGGTCGTGTGAACTTTCCTTTGATTTCCACTCTTTGTAGGATCTTGACAAGCTTTTGCTCAGTTGTTGTCAGAGTTTTCAGCATTTCCTCCTCAATTGACGACGACTGCAACACTTGAAAGTCCTGAACTTTCATTCTCTGCAACTCCCCTCCTCTTTTTCTGTTGAAGATGGTCAGAGAGGCTAGTGTGGCTTTGGCCAGGACACTGTATTCAGTTGATTGCATGTCCTCGTTGATCACACCATTCACTTTCTCGACGTCTTTCAAAGAGGGAAGGAGGAGCTGTTTGTTCATTTTAGCCATTGTGACCGACTGAGCAGCACCTGCTGAGACAGAATCATGCCAATCACTCGCCAGGAGAGAAGAAAAGTTTTGGACTTTTTCCAGCAAAAGCTTGTCACTGGATTTGATGGCTTCCGACACAAGAATTTTACAGCAGGTCTTCAGAGAGTAGCCAAGTTTGAGAGCCAGGTTCCCTTTCTTGTAAGCATGGCTTGGTTCTTCAAAGTGAGCCATGGCTCGGACTGTTTCAATGACCAAATCAAAATGGATAGGATCAAGTGCTTGTTTAAGGCTTGCAACCTTCATTTCAGATTTTGCCTTTAACTCCAAGACCAAACGCCCTAGTTCTCTCAGCCGGCTGCTGATGTTGCCCCTAGTATGTTCTTCCACATCTTTTTTGTAGAACAACCTGGAACCAAACTTGATGATCAGACTGTCATTTGCTATGACTCTCATGACGGCGTCATCTCTCATTCTTCCAACAACAGCTTGAAAGAAGGCACTGTTCTTTTCTTTTCCAATGGGAAGCATGTATGATCCTACCTTGGAACACTCGCCCCACTTCAAGTGCTTACTTGGATCTGGATTTTGTGGACAGTTGTGCAAATGCTTACTCAACAGGGACTTGGCATACAGCCCTTGGCAAAACCTGCAGGCTGAAAGTTGACCTACCTGGCGACCTGCTTTTCTGTACTTTGGAATGACTGTTCCGGACTGGCCTTCCAACACATCATAGTTGTGTTTATAGTCTCCCTCATTGAGCAATCTTACAAACCCGTTCCTTCTCTCTTTGGATCCTTTGGGAAGTCTCAAAACTGCCGCCACATCCGCTCCGTGAGCATGGACCTTTGTCAAATGTGTCGACATTTTTACTACCATTTTTGAACAAAATTTGCATGAATGTTTTTTACCCCATTTGTTTTCCTGGGGAGCTTTTTCTGCAACATGTAAAGGATCAGCTCTAGATTTGTCTTGTTTGCAAGGTGTAACTAGGGCAGGATACATTACGCTATCACAGTCGGAGTCAGACTCATCAGTCTCAGGCTGCACAACTTGGTCGTCATCAGGATCCCTTTTACTTTACTTTATTTGGTGTTTAACGTCGTTTTCAACCACGAAGGTTATATCGCGACGAGGGAAAGGGGGGAGATGGGATAGAGCCACTTGTTAAGTGTTTCTTGTTCACAAAAGCACTAATCAAAAAATTGCTCCAGGGGCTTGCAACGTAGTACAATATATGACCTTACTGGGAGAATGCAAGTTTCCAGTACAAAGGACTAAACATTTCTTACATACTGCTTGACTAAAATCTTTACAAACATTGACTATATTCTATACAAGAACCACTTAACAAGGGTAAAAGGAGAAACAGAATCCGTTAGTCGCCTCTTACAACATGCGGGGTGCAGAGAAATAAGGATGTGGAAAAGAAGACTTTTGGTAAGTGAAATAAAGGTGATGGATCCGGTCAGGTAGAAATAAGACAACAAGAAAAGAATTGGAAAACTGCAGGGAATAGTAGGGAGAGTTTTCTTGGAAGGAAATATAGGTGAAAGGACTGGTAAGGCAGAAATAAGACAAAAGAAGAGAAGTAAAGGGGTGGGGTAGCTCTGTTTAAACGCTCCCGCCGCGTGAAGGCGACCCCATGGGAGCATCAGGGTCCCTGTCAGACACCAGCTTGGAGCCCCGTTCACCCTCCACGCCAGGCCCAACTTGATCCTCGTAATCATCGTCACCTGAAAAGAAATAAATCATATTTTTCAGATAACTTTTCTTTTCATCCTGATAACAATGTCACCATGGAACCCCTACAATTGACTACACTACATGGATTAAGGGCAGAGGTGGCACGGAATTTTGATCCAAAATGGTCCCATGATGTGATTTGGGTTTTTATCATTTTTAGGCAGTTTGAACACCCTAGAATAACTGCATGATGTTTATTTTGTCAATTTCATCCTCTTTTTTCAATAAAGTGATGATTTGCAAAGTGAGTGAATGCTAAAAATATGCAGACTTATAACAAAAATCGATTTTTTCATGGCAGAGCAGCAGCAACATGTCGATGAGTTTGTCAAAGTTATTGCATGCAGCGTACTCAGCGGGAATTTCCGTTTGTTGACGATGTCACAGTCATGGAAATAAAGCCCGTTTGTGTCCCTCAACGGCCGCAACACAAGAGCTGGCGAAGGCTACTTTCACTTGCAAAATGTTCCATATTTGGAAAGTGACCTTTACCTTTGAAAATCTATTCGCTGATTGGTCATTTCCAATAACTTTCAGCCGGGAAGTAGTTCTGCGCATTCGCGCGCACCACATCCGCATAAACACGCGAACCTTATTTCGAATCGGTTCGACGTCTCAAACAGCGATATTTCTCCCAACTCGGCCTCTAAAAGATAAATTCGGCGGGTGTCTATCATGCAAGAGGCAGGGGAAGTTACAACTTGCGGCAGATCGAGCAACGAAGAAAAATAAGCTAGCGGTCGGTGTGAATGTCGAGTCCACGACGCCTGAATAACAGGTACAGAGGTAGGACGTCAGGCCTTGTTTATCTCACATAAACTCCACCTTGACTGTCCCAGTTACATCCTAAAGTACTGCTAATCGAACTTCGGACCCATCTCCCACTCATGTATCTCATTCTTGGTGAAACAATGATATTTTGACTTAGATATTTGCTTCGTTGCAAAATCCAACTTTTCTCATTCAAGGAACGCAACAACTAGGTGCATTTTCCGGTGAATCAAATGTTGGGCTAAATCTTTTGGATTTCATCCCGACTCTATTTCACCAATAAGAAATGTATATTCTTTTCTCCCTCTAGATCATTGAATCCCTTGAAATTGTCAGGGAAACATTATGTCTAGAGTTTATTTTGGCAGAAGCCCGACTGACGTCCTGCCTAAAGGCAAAGTTCCATGAGTTTTGGAAAAAATAATGCTTACTTCGAAGCAATTTCCGATCAAAAATCGGCCACTTTTTGTGCAATGGAAACAAGAATTAGCAGAAACCACATGTCTGCTCCTGCGATAAAACTGAGAACATCAAGAGTAGCAAGTAAAATTCCACACGCCTTTTTTCCAGCTGATCATAATCATTGTACTTGATGTTTCATTGAGTGTTATAGCAACAGTCTGATGTCCATATGTGCAACTTTGGACTGATAGGGGATTGTGAAGAGCACTTGGAGTATAAGAAAATGTCAGTGAAAAGTACCCGCATGCACACATACTCTTGGTTTGTCAATCTGTCTTCACTGTGCGCAGCAAAACACTTCACAAACTTTCAAATGCAATTTTCTCAGAATGTGATTTTCAAGGACGGTAACCACACGGCGATGATCTTCACATCCCATATCTACTTGTGGTAGACTACTAATTTTTTTCCCCCAAGCATTTTTACCCATTAAAAGATCCACAGGCAAAAACATTGCACAAAAGAGTCTTTTTATGTGTTTTTGCTTGAGGCAGGTTTCATGGTATCAGGCCATTTTGATAGTCTCAGATTTGTTTAGTCTTTTAAATCCATATCTGTGAGAATCTGCTGTATTTGTTGTATTAACATGCAAACTAGTTGTTGTTTAAATACTTTTTTGAAAATAAAAGTTGAAATTTTTGATAATGTGTTTATTTATGTGCGTGTGAATGGTGGCGATCGTCAAAATACGGATGGATGAATTTACTTTTGCCACAGCATCACTAAACAAAGAACTAAATTCCAACACACACATGCACAAGTATCAATGCTGTGGTGGTTGAGAGTGCCAGAACACATTGAAATGATTGTTTTTCAACAACAATCGATATCCATAACACAAATTCTAACTTATACTAGCTCCGCAAAAAAAAATGTATGGGGATTCGGATCTGTCCGTCGGCATAGCGATATCAAGAGCATCGAAACTAATTGTGATTTCACAGGACAAAAACACAAGTTTACCTAATTTTGTATACTGTAAATACAAGTTTGTGCACCCTTGAAGTGAGTTATAATGTTGCCGAGGTCAATTTGCCCTTGATCGACGCACGGTGACCCGAGTTTCAAAGTTGCGATCCAATCCGTCTAAACAATCTAGCGATCGCCACATTTTTCTTTTCATTCAAAAACTAACCGTTTGGGGAGGAAGTGACGTCACGTTGTTTTACGTTGACGCTCGCGCTCGACAGAAAAAGACCGCAACAGTTTTTCAGTTAAAAAAATCGCAAAGTAATTACATTTTCTGAGGTTTTCTAGTGTCCATATAGTAACAATCGCTACTCTAGCGATCGCCACTGAGTGTTGAAGTCACATTTAACTCCATTTTCGACTGTTTTAAGAAACTATTTTGACGCTCAATCGTCACGTTTCAGTGTCGAAACACGTACTGTGCATTTGCAATCAGCCGGTGTGTCCAAACTGAAATGCGAGTGATGCCTCGATTTGTGGCGATCGCTCACGTGGTTGACGGACAGAAATACCTTCTTAGGGGGTAGGGGAACAGTTACTCCTCCATACAATAATGGTGTTCACAAATGATTGCAAACTTGTCTCTTTATAAACTGTTCAGACATGTCTTCTCTTCAATAATTTTCAGTTTTGCTCGGTTTGTTAATCAGGAGCACCCTGCAGTAAATGTTTCATCTGTGACAATGCTCGAAATGTTGACGTAATTCCAATGCCCATATCCTTCTCTTGTTATCTCATCTACCCAAAACCATTGAAGATAGAAAGACATTTATTGAACAAACTAGATGCACAACACCAGTCTTAACACGTTTTGTTCTTACATGTATATGAAAATATTGATGACGGCTGCCACACGGAAATAGAACTCATCTCCAGTGACAAGTCCCTTCAGTGTCCTCGTCGTCTGTGGTCTTGTCAGCGCGACTCCATGTCATGCGCATGGCCTCACTGTTAGGAAACGCTACCGTTGCTGAGCTTTGGTTCAGTTTTGTGTGTTGCATGTAGTTGACTTATTTGTACTTTGTGGGAAAGTACCGATATTATATTTTGTAAACACAATATTTATGCTTGGACGAGAATGCAGGTGAACTTTCTAGTCCTGTCAAAACAAGTTGTTTCAGGCATGGGAATTGAAAATTGTAAAAAAGGCGGAAAATTTATTTAACTGAAGACGCGAAGCGTCAAGTCGACGGCGCGAAGCGCCTAGCCTTACTAGGGGGGTCCGGGGGCATGCCCCCCCGGAAATTTTTATTCTCCAAAGAACCCAGATGGTGCAATCTGGTGTCATCTGAGCTCCAAGTTTGCCATTAAATTCTGTTTTTAGAATCAGAGTTTTTAGTACAAAAATGTACCAAATTTTGCTTACATGTATTATATATGGTTTAAATTTGTAAAAAAATTTATCTGTTGAGACAAACAGGAAAATGTAACTTGTAACACAATCTGTGCAATCTGGTTTACTTTCAAACATAAAAGTTCAATAACTGAGGCGGGCGGTAGCAGTGCGTGAACAAAGTACGGAAAGTTTTCGCGGGCTTTTGCGCAAAGGCCAAAGTAACCGGTGCTTTTTTTGTGTGCCTCCCCCCTTTATTTTTTCGGCGGACACTTTTGCATTTTCGGCGGAACAAAAAAAAAATTCGGCGGAAATCCGCCATTCGGCGGACAATTCCCATGCCTGTTGTTTACCATGCTGTTTAGTCGTGAGTTCGTGGCGTTCGTTCGGATTAAGTGAGTCGGCGCTTTTGATGTACGTCATACGGAGAATGTCGCTAGTTTAGTCCACGCACGGCTCGTATAATGTAGTTGTATCATGTTCGGTCTGGAATATTCTCGAGATTGAGTATTTACTATATATGCCAGCGCGATTCGTATGTAAAAAAAAAGCTTCTATTTGAGTTCTGCTACGTTGTGCAGTTGTATGTATTGAATGCTGAATAAATCCTCGAACTCAATTTGACGAGTTGTTTTCTGTTGCTGCGAAGACGGGCGACGTAGAATAAAAGAACACAACTATACGACATTTGAGAACTTATGGCAATCTCAAGTGTCGTGTAACACTCACGCTTCTCAATGATGTAGCCAGTGATGGGCAAGCCTCCGTCATCTTGAGGTGGCTTCCAGTCCAGCTGGACAGAGTCGCGGGTGATGGCCTTTGCTTCCAAAGGTCCCACTGGTTTTCCCGGTGGTCCTAGGAAAACAACATGAAAATTTCATTAAGATGAATTACAAACAACAAAAGATAACTTTGAAGCTCTAAAGGGAAGCATTATATGAGACATCATGTATGGCATAAAAAGACTTACCACAGAAACACAAACACAGAAAAGAGAATAATACATACAAATACAAAGTACAACACAAAGTACCATATTTGATGAACTACAAGCCGCGACTTTTTTTCAAAAATAATCGCATTGCGGCTTATAAAAAGATGCGGCTAAAACGTTACCTAAACTTGAATAGCATTCACCTAATGGAAGTCGCCGCGGATTTTCATTTCGCTCGATTAGCGATTACCGGTACTTTATTAGCTCTCTACTCAAGACTCGGCGCTTTTCTCTTTCTTTCGCGAATCTTCGTTTGTCAACAAGTCGTCGTGACAAGATAGCGTACAGAGAAACATCGGATGTATCAGGATCTCGCGCGTGCGAGATTTCGTTTTTTTGTGTCTCGCGATAGTTGGAGGAGCGAGAGCCGCCATGTTGTGTTTTCGTCTGCTCGAAATGTGCGCAAAAGTCGTAAATCATCCCAAAAAAGCTTATTCCGGGCGGGACTACATGTGTGTGTTGGTTACAAATTGTGTGTGTGATATTTTTCTTCAAACTTTATCACTTTTCTTCTTTGTTTCACTTGTTTATTCTCGGAGCCGATTTTGCCAAATACCGTACTTTCGTTGCCTGGTTGTTTTGATTGATTGACACGATCTGATTATATTTTTTTCGACGGCGGCTAATATAGTGACGCGGCCTATACGTGGCTCGTCCCAATTTTTTTTTTTAAAGTCGGGGGTGCGGCTTATAAAACGGTGCGTCTTGTAATCCGTCAAATACGGTACAGTAAAACCTGTCAAATAAGGACACCCTTGGGACCAGACAAAAGTGTCCTTATTCTGCAGGTGTCCTTATTAGACAGGTGCAAGTAAACGCGACAAAGTCAAGTTGAGAGAGAGAGAGAGAGAGTACTGCACATGTACATGTACATTTATAAGAAAAACAGAAGCTGTTTAGATTAAACAGAGAAACATTTAATATTGACTGTTGTAAAACAAGTTTAAAAGCTTTTTATCATATCAACTGTATAAATTTAAATTGTTAAAAAGTTACTGGATCTCATTCATACAACACATTCACATTCACTTCATTCTGCACTCATCAGCTTTTGAAAGAATTTGTCCAGCGTTGTCTGAGTGGACCATTGATGGCAATGTGATTCGCACGTTTGGTTGAAAACCACTCGAACACGGCGTCATTTAGCTCTTCGTATTCGGTTGTCTTCTTCGAAACCCATTTCTGGTCAGCACGTCCGTCTCCCGATTCCCACAACTTCATTATTTTTTCCCGATCGACGCTGATTTTCGAAATCTGCGTTCTCCCACACCCAAGCTCTTGTGCAATCGTTCGGCATGATTTCCCACTTTCCAGTTGTTTGACAACATTTATCCTTTGTTCTAAAGTCAGCGCATTTCTTCCTTTTCTTGAATTTGAATTTCTTGCTGCCATCTTGTTAAACACGAATCACTCTTTCGAAGAGAAGATACATTCACTCATACACTTTCACTTCCGTTCCGCCGAACACGTTCCACGCGTTGGATTGGCTGCCTTGGAACTCTAGCAGCCAATCAAATGCGTCGACTTAAAACACTCACCAAGAATAGACTCTATCAGTATTCCAAGCTCTCGTAATCTCTCGCAAACTTCAGAGCATAGCAAAGCATGCGGTACAACGATCTCGTGCGAGCTGCACAAGCCAAGGTTCGAAGTTCTCGCGATGTTCAAAGCATAACAATAGCGTGTCTCGCGAGAGCTGCTCAGATACCGACTAATATCAACTGATCGATTTATCGTCTTCTTCGTCGATCGAACTTCCCAGCTTGCTGTGGATGTCCGTATTTAGCAGGTATATGACTTATTATGGACCCAAAATACGTGTCCGCGTCCGTAATGCCGAGGTGGCCGTAACGTACAGGTGTTTTACAGTGTAAAGCAGTCCGTGCCGAGACTGACTGTCCGTATTCTGCGAGTGTCCGCTAAGTCCAGTGACCGTATTTGACAGTTTTCACTTTACAGAGTTTCGCAAGCTGACAAACATTTTGCTTTTAAACTAAATAGACTTTTTCAACTTGAGATTGACATAAAAAAAAGGACACAGTGACTTACCAACAGGCCTCTTTGGTGTAACAGCATCCGACTCAAGCGGTTTGCTGGTTCCCACTTTGTTGATGGCGAAGATTCTGAAGTAGTGCTTCTTGTCTGTGGCCAGGTTCTTTGCCTTGGTCTTGGTCAAGTCACCATCAACAATGGTCACCTCTGTCCAGGTTTCCTGGTTCTGCGACACCTCAATGCGGTAGTTAAGCACAGGGGCACCGCCATCATCTCGAGGCGCACGCCAGTCAAGGACAACACTTGTTGCATCCAAGTGACTGAAGTAGACGGGTCCCGTAGGAGGTTCAGGAACAACTGGAAGATATGTTTGATAGATGGTCAATAAAATGAGTACATCATACTGGCATAATAACCATATCATTCAACAAAGATGTTGATTCCACTAACATTTGTATCAAAATGATTAAATATTGGAACAGCTCTACTGAAAAAAGACAACTGCTGACTTATCTTTTTTTGCTGTAAATGACATTATTGCTGTGGTGTTGTGATTGTAAACTTGTGCAGCCCAATTGAAACAGAGTAAATATTGTTGTGTTCTAATCGTAAACTTGTGTATCAATTCTTGAAATACCATGCTTATTGTATTGTCTTTGCTCCCTACATTGGACTCCATCAATCAGGACAACCATTGCAAAAATTCCACAGTTCAAAACCAAATCAAATGACATTCTCACCAGCTTCCCTTGTTGGTTTGACCAGCTCCTTCATCTCAGTTTCTGGCCCAACTCCCTCCTCATTCTCGGCAGAGACACGGAAGTAGTACTCCTGTCCAGTCACCAAGCCATCCACATCTAAAGTCGTCACTGTGCCCTTGGTGGTTCCGGCCTTAACCCATGAACCCCAGTGCTTGTCGCGACGCTCGACGATGTAGGACTTGATCGGCAGTCCTCCGTCGCTGGTAGGTGGCTTCCATTTCAGCGACACTGCTGTTTCTGTGACGTCTGTTGCTGTCAGTGATTCTGGGGCTGATGGTTTCTCTGCAGAGACAAGGAGAGATTCATTAGTTTATAGCTATGGAATTACATATTGTGTGGGCCAAAAGCAAGTTTAGAGACTTGAAAAATGATAAAATTCTGTTGTTCCAGCTATGTCTTCAACCACAGCCATTTAAAATATGTCACGAAGTCTTGGTTTTGAGCCTATTATGTAAACCTTCATGTCTTTCTTTTCCTTAAATAAACACACACAAAAACAAGAAAAGCTTGGAGTTATTAAAAGTTATCAGAATAAAAAGCATACTCACTGTAAGGACTCATTGGTGTGATGGCATATTCCGATTCCAGAGGCTTGGACTCTCCAGCAACGTTCTCGGCCTTGACCCCGACAAGGTCCTGTCCTTCCTGCAGAAGGAGCAGGTCGCAGGTAAGACGGTCGCCAGGGACACGCTCCACCAACGTCCAGCTTGTCTTCCACGTCTCGCGCTTCTCCACAGAGTAGTGAGTGACTGGAGATCCACCGTCCTTCTCTGGTGCCTTCCAGGTGACCTTGAAGCTGGTCTTGGTCACGTCTGATATCACCAGAGGGCCTGTAGGCGGTGATGGTGGGACTGTTGAGAGAAAAGTGGGGTGGTTTAGTAAGTGTGTCACTGGTTGCCTTATCTTTTTTCAACTGACAGGTTGGGTCATGCAAAAAATATACCTGTGGAGTCAAGTAATGATTGCACATCAGAAAGCAAAATGATATTTTAAGTTTGATGTGAGAACTAGCTGTAACAACGCTAAACTGATTCAACAATGCTTGCTGACTAATCCTCAATCTACAACGTCACTGAAATTGCAATTCAACTCACAGATAGGCTTTTCCATTTTCACTGGTTTGGCTGTCTTCTGCTTTTCGCCAATGCCCACATCATTCTCTGCGGACACAGCAAAGAAGTAGTCCTTCTCTCGCTCCAGATCAGCGACAGTGCACCGAGTTCTGAAGCTCTCGACTGTGGTGACCTTCTCCCATTTGTCTGTGCCCTTCAGAGACTTCTCTATGATGTAGCGACGGACCCTGGATCCGCCATCGTTCTCTGGTGGGGTCCACTTCAAGGTCAGGCCGTCCTTGGTGATGTTCTTGATCAGCAATGACGCTGGTGCATCAGGAACACCTAAAGTTTAACAAACATTAGTCAATTTTGTATCAATATGTTTAAGACACATACGTTCAGACAAGAGACAGTAGACCAATGTTGAAAGAAAATATTACATTGGAACCTTTCTCGTAAGACCCTCCATTATATGAGACTCCCTCTACTACAAGACCTGAATTGCTCACATGTTTTCTTCACAGTGTCACTAAATTCACCTCCATTATAGGACTCTCTCTCTATTAAGACCCACATTTCTCAAACTCTACTGACATATCACAATCCCTTCAGCTATTGCTCCATATTTGCAAACACTCGCAGTCCAGTTATTTCAAAGGTTTTCTTCTTATGAAAAGAGACTTTTCAAACACTTACTGAGGATCTTCTCTGGGCAGATGGGTTCTCTGGACTGCAGAGGCAGGCTCTGTCCCTCAGCGTTGACTGCGATGATCTGCAGCATGTACTGGCTGTCCGCAACAAGGCCGGTCAAGGTCACTTTGGTTTCTGTCGTCTCCTGGACGGTGGTGAAGGTGGAACGAGGGATGATGCGGGTCTGAACGATGTAGTTGGTGATGGGCGTGCCACCGTCGCTGTCCGGAGCGGTCCAAGACACATCTGCTGATTTATCTGTGACGTTGGACACGCGCAGGCCTGTTGGTGCTGATGGCACATCTGTCAAGAGAAAATTGTGTGATAAGAGTTTGAATGCTGAAGTACTGTTGGTTAAAGACCTGGGGAGCATTGAATGACAATGGGATAGTGAAAAGTTCAGTTTCACGAATGATCGCATTTTAATGATGAGGCTAGACGATCATTACAATATGTGGAAATTAAAGCATGCATGACTCTGGCAACAAAACTTCAAGGATTTTTATTTCTCTGCTGCACTTTCTCTGTTCAACTTGAAAAGAAAAATAGTATATCAAGATTATTGTTTAAGCTGCCTAAATCTAGTTTGTTTGTTTGCTTAACGCCCAGCCGACCACGAAGGGCCATATCAGGGCGGTGCTGCTTTGACATTTAACGTGCGCCTCACACAAGACAGAAGTCGCAGCACAGGCTTCATGTCTCACCCAGTCACATTATTCTGACACCGGACCAACCAGTCCTAGCACTAACCCCATAATGCCAGACGCCAGGCGGAGCAGCCACTAGATTGCCAATTTTAAAGTCTTAGGTATGACCCGGCCGGGGTTCGAACCCCGACCTCCCGATCACGGGGCGGACGCCTTACCACTAGGCCAACCGTGCCGGTTCTAAATCTAGTTAAACTTCCCTTGTTCCTATCAATACATTTTCATGCCAGGATTTAATGCTCTTCATTGAACAATACTGACATTTCTGCTTTGAGACCGAGTTAAAGTAAATCATTCCTTAACCCCAACTCACCATAAGGACTCTTGATCCTAACAGGCTTGTCCATCTCCAGAGGTGGACTGGGCCCAGCCTTGTTCTCTGCCATCACACGGAAGAAGTAGTCTGACCCAGTGGTCAAGTTCTGGATGGTGTTACTGGTCATGTCGGGACTGATCTTGTCCACACGGCTCCAGGTGGAGCGAGGGAACTCGCGCTTCTCCAGCACGTAAGCTGAAAGCGGCAAGCCTCCGTCATCCTCTGGAGCGCGCCACTCGATGGTGGCTGACGTTTTGGTGGTGCTCAGGACCTTGATGGGTCCTTGTGGTCTGGATGGTGGCTCTGGAAAAACCACAAAGGAGTGTTACTGCACTTTGGCAAGAACAGTGTGCATAAAATCAACATAACTCTGCAGAACATTTGTTTCCATTACAAAATAATTATGAGCAAATGTACAGGTTGTCAAATGCTTGTGAAAGATAAAACAGTTAAGATGCACATACAAGTTCAGTTAATGCTTGCAATTCCTGAATATCAGCTCTAGACCAGTGCAAACTAAACAAAACATCAATTCTCATAAACATGTTCGCTTTCCGTCAATGTTCTCACCGACGCCATCTTTGTTTAGCAGGCTAAAGCCGACAGCTGAATCGGCCCGTTCATGAATTTTCGGAATGAAGACACTCGGTGAAAGGGAAACTTAGTCCCAAATGGAAAGTTCATATTCGGGTCGAAGGTCCACTTCCTTCGATACGGAGGTTATGTTGTCATTATTTTATCGGAGATTTGATCTGGAAAATCGACTTTAGGGTTGTAGGTAGGACTTTACAGATCGAATCCAATGGAACCACAACAACTACTCTACCCCCCCCCCCCCCCCCATTTTTTCTCAACGGATTTAGACGATTCAGAAAAATGGTCCTGGGAACGAACTTTTGGGCGGAATTCCGCCAATTGGCGGAAGAATCTCATCCCTGATTTCAGCTTTGTGGCTTAAAAATTAATTAATGACTTTGGTCAAAATCTGAAAATTGTAATCAATTTTTTTTTTTTTTACATAAAACGATCCAAATTTACGTTCATCTTACTCTTCATCATTTCCTGATTTCAAAAACATATAAATATGTTATATTTGGATTAAAAACAAGCTCTGAAAATTAAAAATATAAAAATTATGATTAAAAATAAATTTCCGAAATCGATTTAAAAACAATTTCATCTTATTCCTTGTCGGTTCCTGATTCCAAAAACATAGATATGATATCTTTGGATTAACAAGAAGAGCAAACGCTCGATCGAGTCACTTTCGCAGTTCTGAATATTATATGAGGCATCAGATGGACAGGAAGAAATTGCTATTCACAACACAATACAGATGTAAATAATTTGATGTAAAGAATAATCCTATAAAGTTTGAATCAAATCCGATGAATAGTTTCAGAGATATGATATTTCAATTTTTTTCCTTCAAGACATACCTGTGACCTTGAAAAAGGTCAAAGGTCACCAAAGCAGACGTCAAAGTGTAGAGGTCACTAGGAGTCACGTTCACATAAAATTTGAGCCCGGTCACTTTTATAGTTTCCGAGAAAAGCCCAACGTTAAGTTGTGTGTTGCCGAACAGAAAAGGCTAGTTATCTCCCTTGTTTTTCTGATAACGTTCGTAAAAGGCTACAGATGTAAATACTTTGATGTAAAGAATAATCCTACAAAGTTTCAATCACATCCGATGAACTTTGTCAAAGATATAAAATGTCTAATTTTTCCTTTGACGCTGACCTGTGACCTTGAAAAAGGTCAAAGGTCAACGAAACCATCGTTAAAGTGTAGAGGTCATTGGAGGTCACGACTAAACAAAATATGAGCCGGATCGCTTTGATAGTTTCCGAGAAAAGTCCAACGTTAAGGTGGTGTCTACGGACGGCCGGCCGGCCAGACTAACACTGACCGATTACATAGAGTCACTTTTTCTCAAGTGACTCAAAAACACGCTCAGAAAGTTAAAACGAAGAGAGATACAGAAAAGCGTGCTATGCAGCACAGCGAAACCACTACCGCGCTAAACAGGCTCATCAGTTTCACTGCGTTTTGCACGGCGGACTACGGTCATTGTGAAAAAATGCAGTGCGTCAAGTAATTTGAAGCCTCCCTAAAATGGGGTGTTCAAGCTAGACCTTTTTAAAGGGCAATTTCATAATAACACGATTTTAGAGGTTATCAATTTTTGCACAGAAAGAAAATCAAAATGATGTGAAAGTGAAACTTGGCACCATTACTTTGTCCAAAACAAAGCACCAATAATACAGTGAGTGTGGTTTGTGTGCATTATTCCATTCCAGTTTCCACAGCTTCACATTACTATTGCAATTTGATGCAAGCAAAGAAAAAGAAAGCTCTCAATACTAAAACCATGAATCCTTTGTTCAGATCTAGTACGGTACTTCCATAGTTGTTTGTTTCAGCTACCCCCTCCCTCTTCCCCATTGTTCAAACTTACAAAGATATTTTTTTTAATGAAATTCAAGTGCCAGAACTATGGGAGAGATCCCCCTCCCCCTCAATCTCCAGTAGAATCTTTGACCTCATGAAAAGGATTTACCAAAGAAGATTCTGACAGACGAGTGATCGCATTTGGGTACATCTGTGACTTTCTGTGCGTGTTCAACACATTTTAAAAACCATCCGAAGGCAAATCTTGTTTAAAACAACAACAACAACAACAACAACAACAACAACAACAACAACAACAACAACAACAACAACAACAACAACAACAACAACAACACGTTTTTGAGCGGATTGTTGAGATTCGGTGCTTGATGACGATAAAATAATTTTTCTTTGAAACTAGCATTTAATCTGAACTGAAAGGGCGAGTGGTATTCAAACTCTTAGTCCGGTGGAAATCTGGTTCAAAGTCAATAAAAACGTCAATGGAATATTGTTTCTAACACTTACTTATTGAAGGGTTAAATGTTCTTAACAATATTTTCTGTTTGAAAAACAAAAACAACAAACATGCTGAAAACGCATGAAAAGTCACAGCGCCATTTGCATTTGCCGTCTAGATAGACTACATTGACTCATTGAGCGATCAGTCGCATCAGTGTGAACAGTTGCTTTTGCAATAACAGAAAGGTACATTTGAACCAAATATATGCTAATGAACTATTATAATACCAAAAAGACAAGGCGAATCATAAAATATATAGGTGAGGAAATGATAAAATCCTTACTTTTCAGTTCCACACTGCTTTGAAGAGGACTCCATATTTTTGGCGGCATCAGGAAGTGACGTCATGCAGAGCGAGTCTAGAGAGTGACTTCCCCATAACCAGGAAAAAACCGATTCGAAACACACTTCGGTGTGTGAAATCCGTAAACACAGCTAACCGGAAAAAATGTCAAAATGAGACATCCTGTTCAAATCAATTTTTTTGATGATAAAATAAGATTTCCTGCATTGTACATGCTTTGAAAAAAATGGGTTCCTAAAATGAGACCCCATTTTTTTTCAGAGCCCCATTTCAAGAGGATGTTAACTGCTCTGTGACCTCACTTTGACACGATTACAAGCACACACATACACACACAAACACACACACACACAAACAAACACACACACATTGCGACGATCTGCTCACACAGTTTGTGAAACTCACCATGCTTGCTTCTAGCCGGAAGAAATCGGACGCGTACTGCAATCGAAGAAGGTGCTTTGGAAATTCCTTAAATGCAAAACATTGCAAACTGCCCAACGGTAGACTTTTCCTGCAAATAAACGGACATCTGCAGAACCATCGCGGGCCGAATTTTATTGACGATGCGTCATTATCACGAGTGACGTCAAGCTGTTTTGACGTAACACACAGCATTGTCCTGGGAAAAGTCTTGGTTTTTAAACCACGCATGTGAGTTGTTCTTTGCTACTGGTCACAAGTGGGGGTCAGCTCACACGGACGCATTGTTCAATACAGTCTAGGGGAGAAACTGGTCACAAAGCACCCAGTACATGCCAGAGAGATAGGAGAATCGGCACAATCAAAGAAAATACCAAAATCATTGAATAGATCTGGAAATATTATAGTGGGGCTCGTATGTTGCATCTTGCAACAAACATCATACTTTGTGATATTGTTCCTTATAATTATTTAAGGGATTTCAGATACAGAGCCACTTCAGAAATCGTTTTTTGTTTTTGTTTTTGATAGGGAATAAAAGGCTGCATTATTTTACAGCAGACGAAATTCGTACCAAAAGCGCTCAGCAGTAAATAATCCCAACTCAGCAAATGTAAAATTCAATGGTTTACCATGCACCAGAAGTTGTCTGCTGATAACACATGCATGACATAAATACACTTATGGGTATTTTTGTGTTCTGGTATTTAATTTGATCGTTTTTAGAATGTTATATATCCGCAGCATAAAAATTTAAGATGGCGGCCTCCGCAACATTGCGTGTTTTGATTTGAGCGAAAACAACGTTTCTGAAGGTAAGTTTTCAAGAATACGCATCCATTCACCAATGTCACATCATTTTACTGTTTAATTCTCCCCTGGGGTCTGTTATTCATCGGGTGAATCGCTTAAATGCAGAGACTTTGTTTAATCTTGCAATAGCTCATTAGCTGGATTGTGATGCGGATAGATCTAGATCTATCTGTTGATTACAAGTAAGGAAATCATGATCGCCACGCTGGTGATTTTAAACAGATTAAACGAACTTTGAATAAAAGGCGAGGAAAAAGAGATTGTTCATGGTATGATCAATGATTAGTCCTGCCTACGTTAAGGACTTCCATGAGTCTCTGAACGGCTGAGGTGGGGAGGGGTAGAGTCAAAAACTGAGTGAGGGTAGGCCAGATAGTAGGATGACCAGCTGGAGATAGAAACACTCCACTCCCCATGTCTTTACAGTGTTGTGATCAAACTTTCAAAGACGGTAGGTAACAGACAAAAGCATACCGTGTATGCTAATCAAATGAGATAAGTGGTTTTGAAAAATGAAGAGGTACCGCTCTTTGAGTTTTACAATTTTGGTTTGTTGTTTGTTTCTCATCCTTTTGCTTATTTTAAGTTGACCGTGCATTGGTGTGAATTTTATTTTTACAGGATATATATACACGAGTTACACCACATGCCGGTTCCTGGGAACAAGCGTTCTGCAATTATTCCGGTGCCACAGAAGGGAGCTGATTTCACAAGTACTACTGTCTAGCTTAACAGTAAGATTTTTTTATTTGTATTAATTGGAACATGTTTGCACATCATTTGTAAGCGACCTCTGTGAATTTGATGGGTTTAACGTACCCTCACTATGAGGGCCCCAAAGGGGGGGTATCATCACGATCACGGGAAGGGAAATTTTAGCTTTCACGATCACAGTTACCTTGATTTTTGTTTTCACGATCACGAACACCAGTGGCAAATCACGGTCACGGTAAAAGTTTCAGGTACAGAAAGCACGTGTCAAAGTAAACACAACCACACAGTAATTCGCTCCTCTGGATCTATTGTTTATTCAACACAAAGTGAGAACTGTTGCACTTTTTTATTATATTTAGTCAAGTTTTGACTAAATATTTTAACATCGAGGGGGAATCGAAACGAGGGTCGTGGTGTATGTGCGTGTGTCTGTCTGTCTGTGTGTGTGTGTAGAGCAATTCAGACTAAACTACTGGACCGATCTTTATGAAATTTGACATGAGAGTTCCTGGGTATGAAATCCCCGAACGTTTTTTTCATTTTTTTGATAAATGTCTTTGATGACGTCATATCCGGCTTTTCGTGAAAGTTGAGGCGGCACTGTCACGCCCTCATTTTTCAACCAAATTGGTTCAAATTTTGGTCAAGTAATCTTCGACGAAGCCCGGGGTTCGGTATTGCATTTCAGCTTGCTGGCTTAAAAATTAATTAATGACTTTGGTCATTAAAAATCTGAAAATTGTAAAAAAAAATAAAAATTTATAAAACGATCCAAATTTACGTTTATCTTATTTTCCATCATTTGCTGATTCCAAAAACATATAAATATGTTATATTTGGATTAAAAACAAGCTCTGAAAATTAAATATATAAAAATTATTATCAAAATTTTTTTTTCGAAATCAATTCAAAAACACTTTCATCTTATTCCTTGTCGGTTCCTGATTCCAAAAATATATAGATATGATATGTTTGGATTAAAAACACGCTCACAAAGTTAAAACGAAGAGAGGTACAGAAAAGCGTGCTATCCTTCTTAGCGCAACGAATACCCCGCTCTTCTTGTCAATTCCACGGGCACTGCCTTTGCCACGGGCGGTGGAGTGACGATGCTACGAGTATACGGTCTTGCTGCGTTGCGTTGCGTTCAGTTTCATTCTGTGAGTTCGACAGCTACTTGACTAAATATTGTATTTTCGCCTTACGCGACTTGTTATTATTTGTTTAATTCTCTTTCATACACACATAGAAATACATATCATGATTTGTCATCAGTAACAAGAATGTTGTTTTCATTGTTCTTTCTCTCTCTCTCTCTCTCTCTCTCTCTCTCTCTCTCTCTCTCTCTCTCTCTCTCTCTCTCTCTCTCTCTCTCTCTCTCTCTGTCTCTCTCTTTCTCTCTCTCTCTATTCATTCTAGTCACCATTCCATAAATTATTTATCAAAAACTCTACAAGAAAGCATTGATGCACTCCTGAATTGGTCAGAGTTAAACCATATGTCTCTTAACCATACTAAAACAAAATTTATGCTAATAACCACAAGACAGAAACGACAAAATCTATTATCGAGCATTCCACCTCTTTATATTAAAAATCAAGTATTGGAAGAAGTGTCTCACCACAAAGTCCTTGGTGTAAAGATTGATAATAATTTATCATGGCATGATCACATTGATTACATCTGTAAGATTGCTTCCCCAAAAATATATCAGTTATCAAAAATAAAACATTTCTTGAATCTCCACTCGCGAAAGATTTTTTTTTACAATCACATCTTGTCAAATATTGATTATGCATCCACTGTGTGGGATTGTGCAAGTGCTAATGTTTTGAAACCTTTAGCCAGTCTTCACAGAAGAGCAGTTAAGCTTATTATGCTAAAAAATCACACTCCTTCAGAATCTGATTATACAAATTTGCAAGTATTACCATTTCAAAAAAGGTTAATGTATAATAAAGGTGTTATAATGCATAAAGTGATGTCAGGATATGCACCGGAGACATTACGTGATAATTTTATTTTGAACTATAACAGACTAAAAATCATCACACCGACTCCACGTATTGACCTTTTCAAATCAAGCCTTCTATATTCAGGTGCGGTCCTATGGAACTCACTGCCTATTTTTCTTAAGCATAAAACAAACACAGACAGCTTCAAAAAAAATTATATGTCGCACATAATGCAACTAAACATGTGCTGAATGGTTCAACAATTCATTTAAAATGTATGTGCATGTTAAACTAAATTATAATAATATGCAGATCTAAATTAAGATATGTTAAAAATTGACATATTTATTATTGGAAATTGTACTTAAAATGCAGCATGACAATTTTTTTTTTTTAATTTATATCTGTATATATATATAATGTATTATAAGTTTGATGTGATAGTTATTTGATTATATTGTTTTCTGTTCTTGTTGACCCTATATTAGGGCGAGGGCTGGATGTAAAAAAGCAATATTCTTGCTTATCTATTACCCTCGATAATAAAGATTTTGTCTTGTCTTGTCTTGTCTTGTCTCTCTCTCTCTCCCCCCACTCATACACATTCAACTCCCACACCCTCACTCACACACATGAATATATACTTGCACAATTTCACATTTCCAGAGCTAAATCTTGTAAACCCATTTTCTCAAAAACTATTGGGTGGATTGAAATTAAAGTACATGTATGTGTGATGGGTTCTTTATTTTCAACTTTGCCATACAATTTGCCATACATCGCCTGGTTTCATGGCCTTGAAAAACAAAGAGGAATGCTACAGGCCAAAAATGGTTTTACCTGAAAGAAGCGCGCAGTGCCAGTGGCGAAGCCACAAGCCTGAGCCTGCGAAGCAGGCGAGCCAACTAGGGGGGTCCGGGGCCATTCCCCCCCCCCCCCCCGAATTTTTTTTCAAAACGGTTAAAATCTGTGCAACCTGGTGCATTCTGGGCATCATTTTCAGGGCTGTAATAGTGTTGTGATCTTGTTAAAAATCCCATTTTAGCCTCCCCCCACCACCATTCAGCACACCTCCAAACTGGTGAAAACAACACAACTGTGCGCTGGCTTCATTCAGACCGGCGCCCGGTCGCGTTGCGCGATATTCACACGGATCGTTTTTGCGGAAATTTTTCAACTTCACCGGAATAAATTTGACTTTACCGGATTTTGAAAACGGCTTTATCGGATTTCCGGCAATTACCGGAAAAGTAGCATGCCTGACAAAATCCCCAACGAACATGACTTTGATCGTCTTTGACATGAGGATCAAATGACGGTTTTATGACCCAAACTGACACGTCTCCCCGCCATTGTTTCTGAATTTAACCCATTGTTGATAGTAAAGTTTACAGGCGCTAAAATAAATCCAAACTTAATGCAAAGAAGCGACAATTAGAATCTATACTGTTCAAAAAAAGAAACGCATAGCTTGTAATATTTGGATAATTTAGTTATATGGCTACAAGGATATCCACCAAACTGCAGAAAATGTTTATCTGGTCGTCGACCTTTCGTCCATTGCCACAAGTGAGCTCTGCACGTGACGCATGCGTTATCAGTGGCTACAATGTCAAAATTGCTCATTTGGCATGACCACTCGTCATGCTTCAGTGTAATCTCGTGAAACTCGGGGAATATTGAGCTCTCACCATGTCTTCCAAAACCCATAAAAGCGGATTGTTCGCCACAAAGAAATCAGACGACAATTCAGCGACGAAAGATGGCCCGATTGAGCAGAGAAGACCGCCAAATTGCATTGGGTCGTTTACAAGCAGGCCAAAGTCAAAGTGCAATCGCCAGGCACTTCCACGTGTCCCAGAGCACCATCAGTAGACTGTGGGTCAGGTTTCAAGCCACTGGCTCCGTTGCTGACTTGCCACGAGCGGGAAGACCAAGGGCGACAACTGCTGCTCACGACCGCTTCATACGGCTCCGCCACCTCCGGAATCGTTTCCTGTCGGCCTCATCTTCTGTCCAGGCTCTCCCCGGGCCACACCGATTATCGGACCAGACCGTGCGGAACCGCCTGCATGAAGCTGGTTTGAGAGCTCGCAGACCTCACAGAGGAGCTGTCCTCACCCGCCGCCATCGCCAGAACCGAGTGCAGTGGGGCAACCAGCACCTTCGCTGGACCGTCCGGAATCACTGGAGACACGTGTGGTTCAGCGACGAGTCCTACTTCCTGCTCCAGCGACATGATGGTCGGAGGAGGGTCTACCGGAGAGTAAACGAACGTTACGCGCCCAACTGTGTGGATGAGGCACCCGTTCATGGTGGTGGAGGCGTCATGGTGTGGGGGGCGATCAATACCGCTGGAAGGAGCACCCTGGTGCACGTCCAAGGGCGCATAACTGCCCAGTGATACGTGGAGGAAATTCTGCGCCCACACGCCCTTCCTCTTCTGGCTGACCAGGATGCCATATTCCAGCAGGACAACGCTCGCCCGCACACAGCACAACTCACCACCCAGTACCTCACCGACCACCATGTCCAGGTGCTTCCCTGGCCATCCATGTCGCCAGACATGAACCCGATAGAACACCTCTGGGATGAATTGGACAGACGTGTGCGCAGGCGAGAAGAAGCGCCGGCAAATCACCGCGATCTATTGCAGGCACTTCAGGAGGAGTGGGACACCATCCCACAGCAAGATATCCGGCATCTGATCCAGTCCATGCCCAGAAGGTGCCGGGCAGTTGTTGCTGCTCAAGGCAGTTACACCCCCTACTGACTTGACAGCCTCGGCACCCAATCGTATTGATTGACTGATTGATTTGAAGATGCAAATGAACTGTGTGTGCATTCAACTGTGTCCATACCAAATTTCAAACAAATAATCTAAATATTGGATTTTCTGTTAATTTTTTCGAAAAATAAAACAAATTTGGCAAGTAGCAACTATGCGTTTCTTTTTTTGAACAGTATATGTCTTTTCTTTATGTATTATGTATACAGAGACAGAGACAGACAGAGATAGACAGACAGAGATAGACAGACAGAGACAGAGATAGACAGGCAGAGACAGAGATAGACAGACAGAGATATACAGACATAGATAGACAGACAGAGACAGAGATAGACAGACATAGACAGAGATAGACAGACAGAGACAGAGATAGACAGACAGAGACAGACACACAGAGACAGAGATAGACAGGCAGAGATAGACAGACAGAGACAGAGATAGACAGACAGAGACAGAGATAGACAGAGATAGACAGACAGAGATAGACAGACAGACAGAGATAGACAGACAGAGACAGAGATAGCCACACAGAGACAGAGATAGACAGACAGAGATAGACAGACAGAGAAAGAGATAGACAGACAGAGACAGAAACAGAGACAGACAGAGACAGACAGAGACAGACAGACAGAGATAGACAGACAGAGATAGACAGACAGAGACAGAGATAGACAGACAGATATAGACAGACAGAGATAGACAGACAGAGATAGACAGACAGAGACAGAGATAGACAGACAGAGACAGACAGACAGAGACAGACAGAGACAGAGATAGACAGACAGAGACAGAGAAAGACAGATAGAGACAGACAGACAGAGATAGTGACAGACAGAGATAGACAGAGATAGACAGACAGCGACAGAGATAGACAGACAGAGACAGAGATAGACAGACAGAGACAGAGATAGACAGAGACAGAGATAGACAGACAGAGATAGACAGAGACAGAGATAGACAGACAGAGACAGAGATAGACAGACAGAGACAGAGATAGACAGACAGAGACAGAGAGAGACAGACAGAGACAGAGATAGACAGACAGAGACAGATATAGACAGACAGAGATAGACAGAGACAGAGATAGAAAGAAAGAGATAGACAGACAGAGATAGACAGACAGAGACAGAGATAGACAGACAGAGACAGAGATAGCCACACAGAGACAGAGACACACAGAGACAGAGATAGACAGAGACAGAGATAGACAGACAGAGACAGACAGAGACAGAGATAGACAGAGCGAGACAGAGATATACAGACAGAGACAGAGACAGACAGAGACAGAGACAGACAGAGACAGAGATAGACAGACAGAGACAGAGATACAGAGACAGAGATAGACAAACAGAGACAGAGACAGACAGAGACAGAGATAGACAGAGCGAGACAGAGATATACAGACAGAGACAGAGACAGACAGAGACAGAGATAGACAGAGAGAGATAGACAGAGACAGAGATAGACAGACAGAGACAGAGATAGACAGATAGAGACAGATAGAGACAGAGACAGAGATAGACAGACAGAGACAGAGATAGACAGACAGAGAAAGAGAAAGACAGACAGAGACAGAAACAGAGACAGACAGAGACACACAGAGACAGAGACAGACAGAGACAGACAGAGATAGACAGACAGATATAGACAGACAGAGATAGACAGACATCGACAGAGATAGACAGACAGAGACAGATATAGACAGACAGAGATAGACAGAGACAGAGATAGACAGAGAGAGATAGACAGAGACAGAGATAGACAGACAGAGACAGAGATAGACAGACAGAGACAGAGATAGACAGACAGAGACAGAGATAGACAGACAGAGACAGAGAGAGACAGAGATAGACAGACAGAGACAGAGATAGACAGACAGAGACAGAGATAGACAGACAGAGACAGAGATAGACAGACAGAGACAGAGATAGACAGAGACAGAGATAGACAGACAGAGACAGAGATAGACAGACAGAGACAGAGATAGACAGACAGAGACAGAGATAGACAGAGATAGACAGACAGAGACAGAGATAGACAGACAGAGACAGATATAGACAGACAGAGACAGAGATAGACAGACAGAGATAGACAGACAGAGACAGAGATAGACAGACAGAGACAGAGATAGACAGACATAGACAGAGATAGACAGACAGAGATAGACAGACAGAGACAGAGATAGACAGACAAAGACAGAGAGAGACAGAGATAGACAGAGAGAGACAGAGACAGAGACAGACAGACAGAGACAGAGATAGACAGACAGAGACAGAGATAGACAGACAGAGATAGACAGACACAGACAGAGATAAACAGAGATAGACAGACAGAGACAGAGATAGACAGACAGAGACAGAGAGACAGACAGAGACAGAGATAGACAGACAGAGACAGAGATAGACAGATAGAGACAGAGATAGACAGACAAAGACAGAGAGAGACAGAGATAGACAGAGAGAGAAAGAGATAGACAGACAGAGATAGACAGACAGAAACAGAGACAGACAGAGACAGAGATAGACAGACAGAGATAGACAGACAGAGACAGAGAGAGACAGAGATAAAAAGAGAGAGACAGACAGAGACAGTCAGACAGTGAAACAGAAGGGGGGGGGGGGGGGTTGAGGGAAAGAGAGGGAAGGGAGAGATCGAGAGAGACAAAGACTAAGACGGTTGGGTAGTTATTGTTGTTTAACGCCCCTTTAGTCATTATGGCGATACCGGACTGGGACAGAGGCAGACAGATAGACAAATAGAGGTAGGAAAATAGAAACATAAAGAGAGAGAGACCCAGTTTCTGCCCTGTCTCAATGTTTCAGTTTTCAAAACACATGCATAATTGTATTTCTGCCGAGTAAGGTCCTCGGCTGAGTTCACCAACTTCCCTGGCAAAAACTCAAGTTGGTGTGTCATCCTCATCACAATCTCTCGATCTCTCCCCTCCCCTCCCCCCCTTTCCCTCACCCCCTCTTTCCCTCAATCCCCCCCCCCCCCTCCACAGCTGTGTTCTTACACTTCATCACAAACACTGTAGACAACTGTGTTCTTACACTTCATCACAAGCACTATAGACAATAACAACTAGGCAGAACACAGTAAGTCCTTTTTGCTTTGGCCTGCCGTTTTTTATATTTAGTCAAGTTTTGACTAAATATTTTAACATCGAGGGGGAATCGAAACGAGGGTCGTGGTGTATGTGAGTGTGTCTGTGTGTCTGTGTGTCTGTGTGTGTGTGTGTGTGTGTAGAGCGATTCAGACTAAACTACTGGACCGATCTTTATGAAATTTTACATGAGAGTTCCTGGGTATGAAATCCCCAAACATTTTTTTCATTTTTTTGATAAATGTCTTTGATGACGTCATATCCGGCTTTTCGTGAAAGTTGAGGCGGCACTGTCACGCCCTCATTTTTCAACCAAATTGGTTGAAATTTTGGTTAAGTAATTTTCGACGAAGCCCGGGGTTCGGTATTGCATTTCAGCTTGGTGGCTTAAAAATTAATTAATGACTTTGGTCATTAAAAATCTGAAAATTGTAAAAAAAAATAAAAATTTATAAAACGATCCAAATTTACGTTTATCTTATTCTCCATCATTTGCTGATTCCAAAAACATATAAATATGTTATATTCGGATTAAAAACAAGCTCTGAAAATTAAATATATAAAAATTATTATCAAAATTAAATTGTCCAAATCAATTTAAAAACACTTTCATCTTATTCCTTGTCGGTTCCTGATTCCAAAAACATATAGATATGATATGTTTGGATTAAAAACACGCTCAGAAAGTTAAAACGAAGAGAGGTACAGAAAAGCGTGCTATCCTTCTTAGCGCAACTACTACCCCGCTCTTCTTGTCAATTTCACTGCCTTTGCCATGAGCGGTGGACTGACGATGCTACGAGTATACGGTCTTGCTGAAAAATGGCATTGCGTTCAGTTTCATTCTGTGAGTTCGACAGCTACTTGACTAAATATTGTATTTTCGCTTTACGCGACTTGTTTTCTTCTTTTTATATTTAGTCAAGTTTTGACTAAATATTTTAACATCGAGGGGGAATCGAAACGAGGGTCGTGGTGTATGTGCGTGTGTGTGTCTGTGTGTGTGTCTGTGTGTGTGTGTGTGTAGAGCGATTCAGACTAAACTACTGGACCGATCTTTATGAAATTTGACATGAGAGTTCCTGGGTATGAAATCCCCGAACGTTTTTTTCATTTTTTTGATAAATGTCTTTGATGACGTCATATCCGGCTTTTCGTGAAAGTTGAGGCGGCACTGTCACGCCCTCATTTTTCAACCAAATTGGTTGAAATTTTGGTCAAGTACTCTTCAACGAAGCCCGGGGTTCGGTATTGCATTTCAGCTTGGTGGCTTAAAAATTAATTAATGACTTTGGTCATTAAAAATCTGAAAATTGTAAAAAAAATTAAAAATTTATAAAACGATCCAAATTTACGTTTATCTTATTCTCCATCATTTGCTGATTCCAAAAACATATCAATATGTTATATTTGGATTAAAAACAAGCTCTGAAAATTAAATATATAAAAATTATTATCAAATTTTTTTTTTCGAAATCAATTTAAAAACACTTTCATCGTATTCCTTGTCGGTTCCTGATTCCAAAAATATATAGATATGATATGTTTGGATTAAAAACACGCTCAGAAAGTTAAAACGAAGAGAGGTACAGAAAAGCGTGCTATCCTTCTTAGCGCAACGAATACCCCGCTCTTCTTGTCAATTCCACGGGCACTGCCTTTGCCACGGGCGGTGGAGTGACGATGCTACGAGTATACGGTCTTGCTGCGTTCAGTTTCATTCTGTGAGTTCGACAGCTACTTGACTAAATATTGTATTTTCGCCTTACGCGACTTGTTATATTTAGTCAAGTTTTGACTAAATATTTTAACATCGAGGGGGAATCGAAACGAGGGTCGTGGTGTATGTGCGTGTGTCTGTCTGTCTGTCTGTCTGTGTGTGTGTGTAGAGCGATTCAGACTAAACTACTGGACCGATCTTTATGAAATTTGACATGAGAGTTCCTGGGTATGAAATCCCCATACGTTTTTTTCATTGTTTTGATAAATGTCTTTGATGACGTCATATCCGGCTTTTCGTGAAAGTTGAGGCGGCACTGTCACGCCCTCATTTTTCAACCAAATTGGTTGAAATTTTGGTCAAGTAATCTTCGACGAAGCCCGGACTTCGGTATTGCATTTCAGTGTGGTGGCTTAAAAATTAATTAATGACTTTGGTCATTAAAAATCTGAAAATTGTAAAAAAAATAAAAATTTTTATAAACGATCCAAATTTACATTTATTTTATTCTTCATCATTTGCTGATTCCAAAAACATATAAATATGTTATATTCGGATTAAAATCAAGCTCTGAAAATTAAATATATAAAAATTATTATCAAAATTTTTTTTTCGAAATCAATTTAAAAACACTTTCATCTTATTCCTTGTCGGTTCCTGATTCCAAAAACATATAGATATGATATGTTTGGATTAAAAACACGCTCAGAAAGTTAAAACGAAGAGAGGTACAGAAAAGCGTGCTATCCTTCTCAGCGCAACGAATACCCCGCTCTTCTTGTCAATTCCACGGGCACTGCCTTTGCCACGGGCGGTGGAGTGACGATGCTACGAGTATACGGTCTTGCTGCGTTGCGTTGCGTTCAGTTTCATTCTGTGAGTTCGACAGCTACTTGACTAAATATTGTATTTTCGCCTTACGCGACTTGTTTACATTTAGTCAAGTTTTGACAAAATGTTTTAACATAGAGGGGGAATCTAGACGAGGGTCGTGGTGTATGTGTGTATGTGTGTGTGTGTGTGTGTGTGTGTGTGTGTGTGTGTGTGTGTCTGTGTGTGTGTGTGTGTGTGTGTAGAGCGATTCAGACCAAACTACTGGACCGATCTTTATGACATTTTACATGAGAGTTTCTGGGAATGATATACCTGGACGTTTTTTTCTTTTTTTCGATAAATGTCTTTGATGACGTCATATCCGGCTTTTTGTAAAAGTTGAGGCGGCACTGTCACACCCTCATTTTTCAATCAAATTGATTGAAAGTTTGGCCAAGCAATCTTCGACGAAGGCAGGACTTCGTTACTGCATTTCAGCTTGATCGCTGCCAATCAAAACTTCCTGACTGCCAGGGAATATTGGAGTTCGGGGTGTAATAATTCACAAAAAATTCTAGCTCCAAACTGGCAGTAGGTAGGAAAGTAAAACCTATGTTATTTTTAAAGGAAATTGAACCAAGAATCTGTTTTTAGTATCTAATCATGGAAATAATGCACCAGTGCATGACGGGTATACCCGTCCTAAGGCAGTCAAGGGGTTGACTTTGGTCATTAAAAATCTGAAAATTGTATTTAAAATTATTTCTTTATTAAATGATCCAAAATTACGTTCATCTTATTCGTTATTATTTTCTGATTCAAAAAACATATGAATATGTTATATTCGGATTAAAAACAAGCTCTGAAAATTAAAAATATAAAAATTATGATTAAAATTACATTTCCGAAATCGATTTAAAAACAATTTCATCTTTTTCCTTGTCGGTTCCTGATTCCCAAAACAAATAGATATGATATGTTTGGATTAAAAACACGCTCAGAAACTTAAAACGAAGAGAGGTACAGAAAAGCGTGCTAAACAGGCTCGTTAATTTCACTGCCTTTTGCACGAGCGGCGGACTACGGTCACTGTGAAAAAATGCAGTGCGCTTAGTTTCATTCTGTGAGTTCCACAGCTTGACTAAATGTAGTAATTTCGCCTTACGCGACTTGTTACATTTAGTCAAGTTTTGACTAAATGTTTTAACGTAGAGAAGGGAATCGAGACGAGGGTCGTGGTAAATGTGTGTGTCTGTGTGTGTGTGTGTGTGTGTGTGTGTGTGTGTGTGTGTGTGTGTGTGTATGTGTGTGTGTGTGTGTGTGTGTGTGTGTGTGTGTGTGTGTGTGTGTGTGTGTGTGTGTGTAGAGCGATTCAGAGAAAACTACTGGACCGATCTTCATAGAACTTGACATGAGAGATCCTGAGTATGGTATCTCCAGACGTTTTTTTCATTTGTTTGATCTATGTCTTTGATGACGTCATATCCGGCTTTTCGTGAAAGTTGAGGCGGCACTGTCACGCTCTCATTTTTCAACCAAATTGGTTGAAAGTTTGGTCAAGTAATCTTCGACGAAGGCCGGACTTTGGTATTGCATTTCAGCTTGGGGGCTTAAAAGTTAATTAATGAGTTTGCTCATTAAAGTTGTCATTAAAATCGATTTTTCGCAAACAGATTTAAAATTGATTGCATCGTATTCTTCATCACATTCTGAATCTAAAAATATATACATATGTTATGTTTACTCTTATAATGTGATCACAATTAACGAAAACAGATTAATTAGTCTTACGATTAAAATTTAAGAAATCGATCCAAAAATGATTTCATCTTATTCTTTATCATTTCTTGATTCCAAAAACATATAGATATGATAGGTTGTATTCAAAACAAGCTCAGAAAGTTAACAATAATACAGAAAAACGCGCTTTCCTGCTTAGCACAATACGCTACCGCGCTAATCTGGCGTGTCAATATCACCACGTTTTGCACGTGGGAGGTGAGCGATTTCCTTCAAGCGGGGATTGACGAAGCTGTACTGTCTTGGTGAAAAAATACAGTGCCTTCAGTTTCATCCCGTGAGTTCGACAGCTTGATTAAATGTAGTAATTTCGCCTTACGCGACTTGTTACATTTAGTCAAGTTTTGACTAAATGTTTTAACATAGAGGGGGGAATCGAAACGAGGGTCGTGGTGTATGTTTGTGTGTGTGTGTGTGTGTGTGTCTGTGTGTGTCTGTGTGTATGTGTGTGTGTGTGTGTGTGTGTGTGTGTGCGCGCGCGCGCGTGTGTGTGTGTGTGTAGAGCGATTCAGAGTAAACTACTGGACCGATCTTTATGAGATTTTTCATGAGAGTTCCTGGGTATAACATACTTTTTTCCCCCAAGTAACGCATATCATGATGTTTGTCTAGGGTTCTTCTTTTTATCTGTATGATTTATGAGTTTGTCCATTATTCCAGTTTAGAGAGTTTTGTAATTTTCCGCACTGAAGTTGGTTCAGTGCCTTCACTAGGACCATTGTTTTTGCATCCTACTAAATAAATATAAGTTTTTACGAAATGTGATCTATTGCAATGGAAAGCTAAAGGTCGTAGCTTTAATTTGATGTATTGTTTGTTATGATTGGTTATGTATTTGTTTAAATAACGTAGGGTAAAGCAAGTGTAAGAAACACAGATTCCGTGTTTCTGGCCGTATTCAGGCGATTTTTATTCTCGGCGGACGGTGCTTTCTGTGCAGTCCGCGCCGGGGCTATAAGTATAGGCCGGACACCGGCATGAGTATGCATTCGCTCCTAGCAGCTGAACACGACACTACACTTGCTTTGCTGTCTACGGGTTTCGCCTTCGGCCTCTACGTTTCCTTGCATTGTTTTCTTGAATAAAAAGTTGAAACAAGACGCTTGGACTTGGGCTTCGTGTATCTACTACCCTTCCACTCCTCCACTACATTTGGCGCTGATACTCAGATAAGTTTTTCATTTTTTCGATAAATGTATTTTATTACGTCATATCCGGCATTTTGTAAAAGTTGAGGCAGCACTGTCACACCCTCATTTTTTCAATCAAATTGATTGAAAGTTTGGCCAAGCAATCTTCGACAAAGGCCCGGACTTTGGTATTGCATTTCAGCTTGGAGGCTTACAATTTAATTAATGACTTTGGTCATTAAAAATCTGAAAATTGTAATTAAAATTATATTTTTATAAAACGATCCAAAATTACGTTTATCGTATTCTTCATCATTTTCTGATTCTAAAAACATATAAATATGTTATATTCGGATTAAAAACAAGCTCTGAAAATTAAAAATATAACATTTATGATTAAAATAAATTTTCCGAAATCGATTTAAAAACAATTTCATCTTATTCCTTGTCTGTTCCTGATTCCAAAAAATATATAGATATGATATGTTTGGATTAAAAACACGTTCAGAGAGTTAACAAGACTAGTGATATAGAAAAGCGTGCTATCCTCCTCAGCGCAACCGCTACAGTGCTTTTCTGGATTGTTAATTTCACTGCTTTAGCCACGAGCGGTGGACAGACGATGCTACGAGTGTACGGTCTTGCGGGAAAAATGCAATGCGTTCAGTTTCATTCTGTGAGTTCGACTGAGCTTGACTAAATGTTGTATTTTCGCCTTACGCGACTTGTTTCCTGTTAGGATGATATCGTTATTTGTCCTGTTATTTCAATGAAAAGGATTTTGTAACCAACTTTTTTTGTACTAAACTACACAGCATGCTTGCGGAAGGATAGGATATCTATGCATCGGTTGTCCTGTTGCGTGGTAACGTCACCGCTAGCAGACGGTTTGAAGTTTGGTTTATCGTCTGCTAGATCTTGTTAGATGATATTTGACCACTCTTTAAAATGACTAAAAACAATAAAATCATGAAATAGCTTTATTTATTTATGTTCATGCTCACACTGTCCTACAGATCATATGAACACAATGTTGAGCAATTATAAGTAAGTTAAGTTTTTGACTCCCATGTCACAGTTTGGTACCCATGTCACAGTTTGGTACCCATGTCACAGTTTGGTACCCATGTCACAGTTTGGTACCCATGTCACAGTTTGGTACCCATGTCACAGTTTGGTACCCATGTCACAGTTTGGTACCCATGTCACAGTTTGGTACCCATGTCACAGTTTGGTACCCATGTCACAGTTTGGTACCCATGTCACAGTTTGGTACCTATGTCACAGTTTGGTACCCATGTCACAGTTTGGTACCCATGTCACAGTTTGGTACCCATGTCACAGTTTGGTACCCATGCAGCTCCAGAGAACAACCCATATATATGTCTCTCTATGGATTCAGAGAAAAAAAGAATACATTGAATGTTCTTTTGAGCCGGTTCTTGCACTTTCACCCTCAGGCAAAAATGTTGATAACAATGCCATTAAGTACTGATTGAGTTTTGAAAGATGAACTGCAGTCCCACAGTCCGGACAGGGTCAACAAGTGTAAAAGCAGCTTCAGTACTATTGATGGAACAATGTGGCCCTGACAGTGCGGCCTCAACTTTTGCAAACAGGCAACAATGACGTCATCAAACACTGTTCTGCAAAAAATTAGAAAAATTGTTTTGGGATGTCATCTTGAGGAATTCCTATCCATAGTCTCGTAATCATAAGTCTAGTATCCTTTTTAGATTGCTACACACACACACACAGACACACACACACACACACACACACACACACATACACACACACACAAACTGACACACACACACACACACACACACACACACACACACACACACACAAACACACACACACACACACCACACATTTTCATTTACAAAATACTAAAACGTCTCAACCCTAATTCGCAATTAAACATTATCTTTAAATCAACAGGCCCACCATTGCTATACGTTCTAATACACAGTTTTGCTATCAGCAAAATATGATTTATAATTGTGTTTGTTGGGGTGTGCATTCCTGGTAAATAACCAAACTATGCAGCATGTGCTGTTAACATAACATTTTCTCCCGCATTAACAAACATACATCTAAAAACATGTTCCCAAAACAACTTCATTTTTCTACATTTCCAAAAAAGAGTGTTCTTCTTCTTGTTGCCGCTACACGTGGAGACCAGTCCAATTGAGAAATGTAGTGGTCATCTGCAGGGACGCCGCCGTGCCGTACAGCTTATCCTGGATGGGGGTCGGCTCCGGCCACATCTTCCTTCTCAACAACTGGAAGTTCCCGCAGTCTTGTAGGATGTGGTGGGTGTCCTGCTCTGCTTCTTCGGGGATGGCACAACTTTCAGCTTTGAGTGGAGGTGTTTGTTCAGCCTGTTGTGCCCTGTTCGCAGCCTAAAGATGGTAACCTGCTCTTGTCTTGTGAGCAGGTGAAGGCTGTCTTTTTGAGCCGGGGTTCGGAACATGTTCAATGTATTCTATTTCGTTACACAGAATGCACACACTATTTTCTTTCAACTTCAGCTTGTAGAGTAAAATATGTGTGGGGTATATATTATATATTGTCATCATTTTCACGAGTTTTCATTCACAAGCACCTGGGAAATAAATCTCATGTTCCCCGGGGAATAAATTCCAAGTTACCATAGTTACAGAAAGCAGGTTACATTGATATTCAAAACCAAACCCAATAGAAACGCTCGGGGGTTCATCGGCTCTTCTCATTGGCGTTTCCCTAAACAGCGCGGAACTGTTCGGGGGAAGGGCTTTAAAGCAGGTCTTGTAGACAGGGACCAGATTGATCGCCCGCGTTTTTGCTGGTTGTGTCCTCTCGCAGCGCAGAGTGCCGTGTGCAAAGCGTTATACTCAAAAAGCCGTGTGGCGCTATAAACAACAGTGTGACCAAGCTTTCAACACAAGTGACGTCATGCAATGGTAACCTCACATACGTTGTTTTGCTCCTACCAAGACTGCAGATCTTGGCAAACGCGTGACGTAAAAACTAGATTTGATGACGTTACCCGTACATGTTCCCGTACACGTCCTGAAAAGTGCTAATCTAGATCTTGCTAATGTGTTCTCTACAGTCACGTCATATTCGCTCAAAGCGGTATTTCACGCACATTTCCGCTGGTAGAACGCGAAGGAATAGTCCTCATCATCCTCGTTGGAAGATGACACAATGACAAAATCCTCCGGCGCTTCAACCGGTGTGATGGCGTAGAGCTCACAGAGACCATATCCGAAGTAGCAATCACCTCCGGCGACAAAAGTGCGGCAGCGCTGTTCAGCAGCACATCGCTCAGCACATTGTTGTTCGCAAACGCCAGAGTATTGCTCGAACCATGTGTCTGATCTCAGGTAAGAATCCAGATACACAAGGAAGCCGTCTGCGAGGTTCGAGGGCGAGCACTCTGAAAACAGTCACAGAAAGACACAGTCAATACTCAAAGACTCACTGAAAACAGTCACAGAAAGACACAGTCAATACTCAAAGACTCACTGAAAACAGTCACAGAAAGACACAGTCAATACTCAAAGACTCACTGAAAACAGTCACAGAAAGACACAGTCAATACTCAAAGACTCACTGAAAACAGTCACAGAAAAACATAGTTGAGTAAACAGATTATACTAAACTTGGCCAAACAATTATTGCAACCATTTTTGGACGTTCAGAAAAGCGTGACACCACAATCCATTTTAATTTAACTGTACATGCTGGAAAAGGTAATAAGGTCTACTGTTCATATCATTTGTTCGATTGGTGGTACTTTGTATAGGCATTCCGTGGCAGACTGTCAAACAAGGTCACCCCTAAAATCGATCTGACAAAAACCAATGCGCCCCGTATTCTAAAATCTGCAAAAAATCAGAATGTGCACTTACCAAACACTTCTGACTACCATTGGAAAGGCCATTCAATTTCCTGTTCAGAGCATTTAGTCTTGCACCTTACGACTTTAGTATTTGTGTAGCCTTTTGTCAAAGGCGGTAGGTGTCAACAGTTTCAGAGGCCAAAACAGGCACGTATTGCGGTCATTTTTGAGGGGGTCCTCCACTGAGAGAGCTATATCTGCTCAAGTTTTCAATGAATTGCTTTGAACATTTCAGAAGTTATGCCCAATAGGCTGACCAGAATGTGTGTGGATTTTTGTGAACGTGTACGTCAAGCGTGTCGTATTACGGAACTTTTCTGAAAGATCTAAACAAATATTCTTAATAATTCAGGGTTTAGGGACAACAATTTGTAACTGTGCATGCTAAGCGAAATACGGTTAAGGCAATTGGTGCCACAGTTTCAGGCAGATCTGAGTGCTGGTTTACATTATTTTGCTGAAGATGGGAACGCACAAGAAAAACTATCGATGATCGTCTTTTTTACAGCATACAGTCGCCGCATATATTTATAGCCTCTGCCTGTGCTGAGGTTATTTTTAGCCAAAGCGCTCTGCTGATTTGATAGTTATTACATTTAGTCAAGTTTTGACTAAATGTTTTAACATAGAGGGGGAATCGAGACCAGGGTCGTGGTGTATGTGTGTGTGTGTGTGTGTGTGTGTGTGTGTGTGTGTGTGTGTTTTATACTATATTATAGGGAACAAGACAAACACAGAGAAGAATGAGCAGACTATACTATAGTGAGCAAGACAGACACAGAGTATAGTGAGCTGATTATACTATAGAGAACACATAGAGTAGAGTGAGCAGACTATACAAAAGGTCCAATTCATTCTTCTTACTCGGCGTGACGTTATCAAATGGATCGGCTAGCTTTAGCCCTAAGGGGCACAACTCCGCTCATACTCTCTTCGCGCCGCCATATTGGATGCCGTCTTTGTTAGTTTTCTTCATTGCACTCTTGTTCTTTTTGCGTATTTCACTGTGTATGCAGACAGGGAAAGGCGCGAGCGCCGTAACCAACAGCGAAAACGGCCACACGACCACTCAGCGAACCGAAACAGAATCCCTAAGCTGCCTAAACGACAATAGTCAATCTATTGTCCCGAACCGACAACTGACCCGGTCTGCCCTCGGGCGGACCACCCTCATCTTCCAAAAAGGGATGAATTGTCTCGTTGCTAAACCAAACAAACAACTATTACACCCTCCCTCCAATGAACCTGTACGCATAGTACACATACGGGGAATATAACCCGTTAATATACGACCACAGTACATTTAGTACAATACATCCTAGTACACACCATGGAGGAAAAATCCCACCATAAATCATACATATATTGTTTTTCTTCTTGTGAATAAACACAAGAAAGAAATGGGCTGAACAAACAAATACACGAATCACCGAGCCTTATATAAGCCTCAGTCACTGTGAGGATTTGTGGGTAATAAACCACCAGTACGTGCAAGTACATCCTAAAAAGGGAATTAAATAACAGTCATTTATAAATGATTATTCTCAATTGAGAATCAAAATAATGAGGATATGGGTTTGAATAGTTGTCCCCTGACGAGGCTACCTTTCAGTTTCCCCAGAACACCTTTTTAAAACTACAAAGAAGCTATCCTAGCAATTTGAAACTGTAAATATTGCCGAAAAGTACTACAATTGGGAGAGGTACTTAGGGATCTCTGGGCTGCCTACTGCATTTGCCGGGTTTGGCAGACCCTTGATTTTTACCCCCTATGCCACACAACGTGTCATTTTCACTTTTGTCGAGTCGCCACCCAACGCTCAAGCACTGACTGTCAGAGATCGTGCAAGGCATCCAACATGGCGGCGGATGACCAATTCCAGAGAGTTACGACCCGTGATTCTCATACCGCGCGCGCCGAGTAGAAATGCTGTTGATAACTTGAGTTTCTGCAATGGGCCTATAGGTTACACGACAGAAACAGAGAAGAGTGAGCAGGCTATTCTATAGGAAACAGGGCAGACACGAATTAGAGTATAGAGACTATACTATACGAGCCAATTTGGACACATATTAGAGTAGACAGACTATACTACAGGGGCCAATTTGGGCGCAGAGTAGAGTAGACAGACTATACTATAGGGGACAATTTGGACACATAGTAGAGTAGACAGACTATACTATAAGGGACAATTTGGACACAGAGTAGAGTAGACAGGTGAACACGTACCTTCGACACAGGTGTTGCCACTGATGGAATAGTAGTATCCAGGTGTACAGAGACATCGGCCTTTGAAGCATTCCGCCATCTTCACCTTGCAGTCAGCCTGCGCCAAGCACGGCTTGTTCAGCCACTCTGTCATCACACAACACACACAGCTTACAGTCTGTCATCACACAACACACAGCTTACAGTCAGTCATCACACAACACACAGCTTACAGTCTGTCATCACACAACACACAGCTTACAGTCAGTCATCACACAACACACAGCTTACAGTCTGTCATCACACAACACACACAGCTTACAGTCTGTCATCACACAACACACAGCTTACAGTCTGTCATCACACAACACACACAGCTTACAGTCTGTCATCACACAACACACAGCTTACAGTGTGTCAGCACACAACACACACAGCTTACAGTCTGTCATCACACAATACACACAGCTTACAGTCTGTCATCACACAACACACACAGCTTACAGTCTGTCATTACACACCACACACAGCTTACAGTCTGTCATTACACAACACACACAGCTTACAGTCTGTCATTACACAACGCACACAGCTTACAGTATGTCATTACACAACACACAGCTTATAGTCTGTCATCACACAACACACAGCTTACAGTCAGTCATCACACA